>NC_046171.1:31762087-32059356 GCF_011064425.1 Rattus rattus | reverse complement strand
TGCAATGTGTGTAGAGAGCAGTCTCTTCTGGTTTCGCAGGCGTGTCTGCCTCTCTGAAGGTTTAGCTCTCCTTCCCACGGGATTTGGGTGCAGAGAACTGTTTATCCGGTCTGTTTCCTTCAGGTTCCGGCGGTGTCTCAGGCAGGGCTCCTGCCTCACCTGGGCCCTCTCCCACGGGAGCCCAGAGGCCTTATACAGTTTCCTCTTGGGCCAGGGATGTGGGCAGGGGTGGGCAGTGTTGGTGGTCTCTTCTGCTCTGCAGCCTCAGGGGTGCCCACCTGACCAGGCGGTAAGGTATCTCTCCCACGGGGTCTGGGAGCAGAGAGCTTCTGGGCGGGCCGGATCTGGGGTGGGACTTCCGTAAACACAGGACGTGCCTGGTCCTAGAGGGATTCTGCCTCTGTTGTCCCGATTCCACCCTGCAAGTCACTTTGCAGCAGATGTTAGTCTTACCTTTGGTCCCGAGGCTCAAGTTCGCCGGGGTTCTGCCCACGGGCTCTCCAAGGTGGCAGCGACCAGGAAGATCTGCTCCGCCTCTTCCGGGAGCCTCCGTGCAAACCAGGGTTCCAGATGGCCTCGGTGTTTTCCTCTGAATCAGCAAATGTGCAGAGAGCAGTCTCTTCTGGTTTCGCAGGCGGTCTGCTCTCTGAAGGTTTAGCCTCCTTCCCACGGATTTGGGTGCAGAGAACTGTTTATCCGGTCTGTTTCCTTCAGGTTCGGCGGTGTCTCAGGTAGGGCTCCTGCCTCACCTGGGCCCTCTCCCACGGGAGCCCAGAGGCCTTATACAGTTTCCTCTTGGGCCAGGGATGTGGGCAGGGGTGGGCAGTGTTGGTGGTCTCTTCTACTCTGCAGCCTCAGGAGTGCCCACCTGACCAGGCGGTAAGGTATCTAGTATCACCATTCTTATGGACTTCATGCAATGAAAAAAAAATGACTCAATTTTTTCTATATTTAGAGACAAACATCATTTCATGTCAGTGCCAGAACAAGAACAAATCCATGTCAGTGTTTATATCTGATAAAAAGACAAAGCTGGAGTCATGTGGATGTAAGACCTCTCCTCATCTCTCTTTAGTCATATATTTTACCCCTTTAAATTTTCATACATTTACAGAACATATATCAATCATTTCTATTAATAATCATCCTACTCTCACTCATTTTAGTGTCTCACATCATCTTTTACCAAACTTCATATCCTCCTTTTACTTTTCTATTTATGATGTTGTTATTGATAACCTCTTGGGTTGTTAGTGCTTCCCTTATGTGTACGGATGTGTAGCCACAGTGAGATACTAGAAATTAAGCAGTCGCAACAAGTTTCCAAAGAAAGTGACTTCCCCTCCCAAAAGCAGCCATCAAGAGGAAATGATGGTAGAAAGAGTAGAGGTAGAATGGATCAAGCATAGAGGATCCTGTGGGATGGAGAGCTGAGATGTTAGTGGAAGGTTGAAATGAAATGAAGGTGCAAGGAAAAGCTACATGAAAACCTACAATTTTCCAACCTAATGGAAAAATTCAATTATAAGGGATAGTAGAATACAGCTAAAATGAAAACAGGAGAGGTTTCTACTCTGAGTTAAAAAAATTAAGATAGAAAGATGAGGTAGAGGAGGTTGGAGGGGTTGCATAGCATAAACTAAGAGACATCATGAAGCCATATAGAAATTTACTAGTTAGGAAGATAATTTAAAAAAACAGTCAGATGCAGATACATACACCCAACCAATGAACAGAAGCAGCTGACCCCTGTGGTTGAATTAGGGTAAAGCTGGAGGAAACTGATGAGAAGGGTGACCCTGTAAGAGGACCAGCAGTCTCAACTAGCCTGGATCCCCGAGATCTCTCAAAACTGGGTCCCCAAGCAGATAGCATACACCAGCCAGTGGGAGGCCCCATACACATATAAAGCAGAGGACTGCCAGGTTTGGTCTCAATCAGAGAATATGCACCTAACCCTCAAGAGACTGGAGTCCAAGGGGTTGGGATTTAGCTCAGTGGTAGAGCGCTTGCCCTAGTGGCGTTAAGGCCCTGGGTTCGTCCCCAGCTCCGAAAAAAAAAAGAGAGACTGAGTCCCCAGAGAATGGGGAGGTCTGGTGGGGTGGGGTTGGGTTGGGGACATCCTCATGGAGATGTGGGGAAGGAGGTATGGGATGTGGAATAGTCAGAGGGTGCACTGGGAGGGGGATAAAATCTGGACTCTAAAAGAAAAAGATTGAACAAAACAATGAAAAAAATTACACAATACATATTACTGTTAAAAACATTTGAGTAAATACACCCTGAATATATGGACTATTTTGCTCTCTTATTATTACATGAAAGATTTCAGTACCTGATACTGGAGACCACCCAGCTATTGGTCAGTTATTAGTCAGGAAAGTCCCAGAATCCCTCAAAACAACCAAGATTATTGCCACCTCTATTTGTTGCTCATGTCAACTCGATGGTAAGACTTTATGGCAGAAGACACTTTGGATGGAGAACATATAGAAATCAACCTTAGATTGAACAGGAAACTTTCTCCTTGCTGACTAAACTGAACAGGGTCAAGCTCACAAACTGTAGGACAGCATGTATGGCGGAACATGCCTGCAGTGTCATCACCCAAGAGTTGACAGCATAAAGATAAAAAATTATTTTCCCCAGATTCCTCCTTCTGTACATACACAGTAATGGTACTCTGAGATACATGAGACCTTTTCTCTAAGAAATACAGTTTAAAAAAACTAAGCTGGGACAGCTCAAATTCTGATCAGAGAAAAAAGTAAAAAAAAAAAAGGTGGGCTCTAAAGAAAGCAAGAATAAGACAAATACATAACAAGGAGAGAAGAGATTAAAATAATAGTAAGGGTGTCTAAAAAGTCACAGAAAATTATACTCTTTATTTCTACCTAACAGTACCCTTAAGACACATGTTAGTGTATCAATATACATATACAGTTGAAAATATATTCCCAATTGTGTTGACAATGAACTTTCTAAGAGTCAGTTACCATCTCAAAAAACCCATCACTAGGCTTACGTTCTCTTTTGAGTTGTCAGAGTTGAACAAGAGAGTCCCCTAAAACTTACAGGACAATGTTATTGGCCTTGGTTGTCTCCCATAGGTGGAAGGCAAATCCTTATAGTTGAAGATACTTTGCACTCTGGGCCCAGAGACCTCTGAGCTAGAACTGTACCAAATTCTTCCTTCCTGAGGACCTGCTTTTTGTCACCAAACTTTTATTCAGACTTGCATAGAAGCATAGTAACCATGAATCCTATCCATGTATGATGACTATAAATCACAACAATACTGGCCTGGCACAATAGACCTAAGCATGCAATAGTAGAACATATATCTTATTGTGAACCAACAGCTGTTCAATAAAATTAAGGGAGAATCTTGCCTGGCACTGGAGCCCTAGACAACTTCCTGGGATTTTGCAATCATGGATCTTGGAGGGGAACCTACAATTTCAACTTCAATAAACCAGCATAATAGTCCCTAACTAAATTTCAAATATTTGTTCTAAGAACCAGATATAATTCTGACTGCACATCAGTGAAATTTCTCTTAGCAGGATAAAAAAAAAGTTACAGAAGGCTACAGCCACCCAAAATGCAGAGTTGAGGAGTTCAATCCCAGCAGACTCACATACGAAACACGTCATGTACCTAAGGCTCAGAGAATATTGCCAAAAGTTGGTAGAAAGATTTTGAGACACAGATGATCAAGGTGCTTGCCGTGAGACTGGTCTCAAAGCTATATCCATAGAATCTCACCAATAAGTTTACCTAAACATTAGTTGAACATGGACAGCATTAGATGCATTGATATACATTGTGGAAGGGTGTGGCCAGGAGTCCTTACCCTACACAAAGTTGACAAGAACCTAAGGATTTTGAGAGTGGGAGAAATAGCTTTTTCCAGGGAAGAACACATCAATTATTTATTATACAAATGGTCAACATAAATCATACTTACAAGGAACATTATTTATAAATATGCATATGCATTATATACATATACTCTCCCACATACATGTTTAGCAATAATTTTAAGGTCATGAATTTTAATAAAGGTCAAACAGAGATACGTAGGAAAGTTTGGAGAAAGTAAGGAAAAGGAAGAATGATATGATTATAACCTTGAAAAATAAAATAACTAATTTAAACAATAAAAATGAGGGTACGGAAGATGCAAACCATCATTAAGAAGGAAACTTATTGTCCATATCCTTCCAATGCTGTTCTCTGAATAATCATTCTTCACTTTCTGTTCATATTCCATGCTTCTCTAAAAAATGAGGCTGAACTAATGGACGACTATATATCCTGCCTCAAATTCCCTCTCGTTTTAAATGAACGCTATGAACTCCTATCTAAATGAACTCTTAAGTCATTAAAATTAAAAGCAACTTTCTTTAAAGGGAAAAGTTTTCAGACTTGAAGATTTAAGCAAGGAAAGGCACCACATGAGTACTCAGCAGAAGCGTATGCTTTCTAAAGATAACAGCAAATTGAATAGATAGCATCCACAGATGAGGCTAATTTCTTATCAGATATATTTTCATTCATCCTTTGTAAAAAATAACCCATTGGGACTATTTACTTACTCTATGTCATTTTGAATGAGAATTAGAAATTAAAATACCGACATTATGAAAAAATACAGTGCATTGATACAAACAGGAACATATACATCTGTACATGAGAACATGCAAACTGTTTGAATACATAAATTATATACATGTACAAATATATAAGTATCTATGAAAGAATGGTTTGAGATCAAATAAAATTAATCCAATCATAGAAGTCACATCTCAATTTACCTGTTATGGGAGATGAGTGAACTGAGTTCAAGAAATCATCTAGATATGTTGAATAAAACAGAAAATGAGTAAACTTTATAATAAAGTATATTTATATGGGTATATGTTTTCAAAACCAGTTGAATTATCAGCCTCAATAAATTTGATTTAGAAATGCTTCTAATTGCATTTAAATAAAATACTTAGATAAATATTTGGCAAGAAACATTATGAGACCACTGTAATAGTGTAAAATGATTACTGAGAGGAATTAAGAAAAATATATTGAGTAAATATACCACATTTAGATTTTTAGATATTTAAAAATAAACTTGAGTCTAAATGCTTTATTGAAATGACAGACATGTTAAAAGAAAGAAACTGGAATATTAACAGAATCATTTAAAAACCTATTATAATACTTTCTGAAGGGAAGACATTGGGACTCTTATTGTACAAAGACAATGTTCTGAAAATGTAGGTGAATAAGCCGGCAGAAAAAATTAGGCAGTGCAGAAAGAAAAATGCATATGAGACCCTACTAGCAAGATATTTCAATAACAACCAGAGATTTTAATTTATTAATCACACATTGAGCAAAAGTCTCTGTGAAAGTAAGAAGAGGCATATGGGGGGTATAAGGGGGACTTATAGGGGGAATACACGTACGGGGAGAGGGAGACGAGGGAATGGGGACTTATGGACAGGAAACTGGGAAGGGGAATAACGCTTGAAATGTAAGTAGAGAAATATATCTAATAAAAATTGAAATAAATAAATAGATAAATAAATAAATAAATAAATGAAAGTAAGAAGAAACTGAATTCAAATCCCTAGCACCCACTTGGCTCTGGCCATATAACCCTGGTGTTTTAACTGGAAACAGGCAGCTTCCATGAGCTTGATAGCCAGCCAGTCTAGGGGAAACTGAATTAAAGGAATGGTGAGAAACCCTGCAAAAATAAGATGGATAGCAGTGGAGAAAGATACCTGATGTTCTTTTCTGGCATCTACATGGGCATCACAGGACCCAAGCACCACATATACATACATGTTAGCATATATGGCATATATACAAATACATGCACAACGTAATTTATTCAAACAGAGAGAAATATTTTCATCTAGAGCATATAGAAGTGTATAATATATCCACTTTCTTATATACTTATAAGAATATGTAAGTATATACACTTATACATACACTAATATAACAATGAATAAACTCTGGACATTCAGGCCCCATTTAGTAAGGATGAGTGGTATACCTTATGCATGGTGAAATTTGAAAAAATAAATCGCTACAAGACACAGACATTATTGTTTCTTGGGAGTAGGCACATTTCATATGATGGAATATAAATATCACCTATGAAATAAGAATATTAATTGAATTCCTTAAGAGCTTTAGGAGTTGCTCAGCAAAACATACCAACGAAAATTAAATATCAAACCAAGCAAATGCAAAGAAAATATTTGTGGAACAAGGTAGTGAGAGGGGATTAGTACTTAGAGGCCTTGGCGTGCCAGAGATAACGCTAGACCTTCTCTTATGGTAGCCATCTACCAACATCCACTCAAGCCCCAGATTTATTAATGAATCTTATCAACAGGTATGGAACCGAGGTAGTCCGGAAACAATGGTTGGAGAATGAAAATGGATATTTAATATGCAAAGGAAACTTAAGTATTCAAAAGACTGTAATCTGAAAAGAAAACGTCTGCATTTCAGATGAATAAATCAAATTGTTCATATATATATATATATGTTAAAAATACATCAGTCAACCATTTAAAGAAAGTCTCAATTGACTAAGCTGCAAAGCTTATAAGAAAGATACTGATACTATTGGTGTGCATTTAAACTCTAATGCGTGACCCAGATCATGAACAACAACAGAATGAAACATATCCTAAATCTTCAAGTCAGTCCCACAGCTTAAAAAAAAAAGCAATACAAAAACCCAGAAAACAATCCATGAGAATGAAATGAAATTTAATCTTCACAAGTTCAAAAGCGAGCGAAGAAGGTCGAGAGCCTGAAGGAGATTCATCTGCCTTCTCAGTCCCATAAACCACGCGGGATGAAGATTCTTCTTGCAATTTTGCCACTCTCTCCCTCCCTGTCAAGGTGAAGATGGTGTACAGAAACCAAGAAGCAGTAGCTGCGGTGAAAATAAAAACTTCTTAAAACTTTGTGAGCTTACGTTCGGGTAGGTGTTGTTTGACGCCTGCATTTTAAAGTTCGCGTCTTACAGAGTAACACACCCATTCATGCTAAACTAAGCTAAGACACAAATAAGGGTATTTTCTTACATAATTCTGTAGTTCTGGTAGACAAGTGTCTAGGTGTGGGCATGCAGCATCATAGCCTATACATGTTGAACGGAAGCATAGGTAGAAAATATCCATTCTCGATATGAAACATTCATTGTAAGCTTTAGTGCCAGCACGAGTTGTCAAAGAAACTGATGACTTATGAACCCAGGTTATAAGTCTCCTTTAGTTTAAAATTTGACATTTCCCTAAAATGGAGCTGTTCTAAATTCGGGGTAGGAGGAATTTTTAAATGGTAGAAATAGAAATGTTAATTGTCACACTTTACAAGGAAAGAAGAATCTTAAAACACAAAGAGTTGGTCTTAACTAAGGAATATTATAAAATTAATTGGTTATCAGAAAGGAACTCTAAAGATTCAAATAAAAAGAGTGACAGTTCTGTTGTACACTTTCCCGACGATTTGTTAGAGTTCTTATTTTTGTGGTTTGTTTGCTCACTTTTCTGCTTTTTTCCTTTGGTTTGATATGACTTTACTTGTGTTTTAGCTTTAGTCTCCTGTAGTTTAGTCTTTAGTTGGGTCTCCAGTTTAGTCTCTGTAACTTACTCTATCCTATGTAGAAACTTCAACAGGTCTCCTGCCTCAGATTCCCAAATGATGAAAGGACACATACCTCCAACAAATCTGAGTAAGAGTTCTTTCTTTTATTGAATAAAAATATAGATATTCCACATTGTCAGCCTGATTTTTCTGTAGTATTCTGTGGCACTGGAAAGGCTGATTCATTACAATAAAATGTGTACAAAATTGCCCATCTCTGAAAATGTTAAGAGTTCTATGAAGGGTAAATAATTAGAGTAAAATCTTAGGGATTTTTATCTCCATGGTTAATGGGTTCTTACAATTAAAACACAGAAATTGGACAAGGAATTCAGCACATCCTTGAGGTGTCAAGAATCCCCGGTTCCCAAGATCAGTTTGAATGAAGGCACAAATCATTGCACATTGCTGGGGAGCATGCTTTCATTCCTTGTTTAAACATTTTATTAACATGTTTATGAATCCATTTAATAGCGATAAAGGAGATGAGGTGTATATGAGATGTGAAGACAGACCGTTTACCTGAAACATCTGTCGTTTGCTATTTCTGTAACAAGTTATAGTAAATAATTGCCATTTCCATCTTAGGTACCAAAGGTTGGATCAGTTTATTCCTCTGTTACAAAGAATCCAGTAATGTGACAGTCAGAAGTCTCACAAATTTTGCATCAGTGACAATATGTTAATAGCATAGCTTCCTAAGACCTTAAAGTATCTGTATTTTATAATAGCCTTGCCTATAAGAAAATGTTATTCTTATTGGACAGTCTTCATATAACGTTCCTGTTGCTTGAAGAGTCTACTATCACTGCACACTTAAGATGTTACTGAGTGCTTTAATATGTTTACTTATGTCATAAAAATCACAATAAAAATGCAGAGTACCATAATAGTATTATGGTTAAATATTCCTTTTGCCAAGCAACATGAATAATTTCTAAATGCCATTATGTGATTAAGCGGTGAGCCCCAACAGTTTCTATTGCCTTGTGAAGTTATAATAGGTGTGAAAATTGCCGCTCAACATCACGCCTGGGAGTATCTCTTTGAGATTTTTACATGATAATTTTACAGGGTTGTAAAAAAGGAATAAAAGAAGTCATTAAAAAGCATTTTTCTTAGGTAAATGTAAATGCTTTCCATCACTCAGTGTGTAGTCATTAAAGTCTAATGCATTTCGAGGAAAATATTTCATATAGGATATTTTAGGTTTTTTTTTTAAAACTAGGAACTCAAAATTTGTTAAATTTGACTTATTTAAATGTAGTGCTGTATTGAAAAGTAATGGGAGCAATTTTCTTCTCCTCAGTTTCTCAGGTGACAGTTTATCAATCATAGAAGTGAATGCTTGAGTTTCCTCATAATGTATTTGATGATGAATTTTCCATTTTCCCCATCCTCAGGTTGTCTTCTGCACTGTGTGCTATGGGCACGATCTCTTAGGTGAAAGTGAGACTTCCCTCACCCCAGTAGATGATTGAGAAATTTTGCCTAACATGGCAGCTACCATAGGGGAAGTGGCCAAAGTACATATAAACAGAAGCCAGCCCTCACATCCTGATCAGTACAAAAGTTCCAAAAACAAGGATTATAGCTTTGTTTAGTATTCATATAATATTGCTATTGATGCCATCATTGCTTATTAATGAAATGGCAGAGACTTCTGCCAACTCTCATAGATGTTTTCTGAACCATACTGAACTCAGAGCACAATAGTCTGTTGACCTATCAAGTCAGGACCATTTCAGTTCCTTCATTGTTAATTATTGCCAGGCTAACAGATGTTGGGATAAATATAGTCAAAAGCAAATGACTTATTTGTAATATGATAGGGAAACCTGTCAAAGGAAGAGACATTTAACATAGATGGGCTAGCGTCATGATGAAATGCTGGGAGGCAACCTTTCAGTACTCTCAGAATCATTCCGGAGGGAAGGAGACTCGAGAAGAACACTGCAATACAGAGGGTCGTTAAGTAATGTCGCTGAGGCAGGATAATAGATGCCAAACCTTCACAGGTCTTCAAAGCACAGACATAGGGTTGCCTACTGTATTTCCAGAACAATGCTCAGAGCTACAGGTACAGAGGCCAGCAGCCATGAGTTTCTTGTGTGCAGGAGAGGCATTAGACTAAGAATAAACAGACCAGTATTTTCTGTGTCCCCAAACACTGTAGCTCCCCTCCCCTCGTATTATCTCCTATTACTCCTTCAACCATTTTCACAGTACTTTATTGTTGGTCCATCTCAAATGCCAGAAGAGCATCATCCATAGAGATTTAAAGTCAAACCTCTGCATAAAGCATGAGTGTAATACCAGCAACAGTCTCATTTCCAGTGTTGATTATCAGTTTTTTATTGTCCAATTGATCCTTATTTGAATTTAAACAAAGTATGGATTTGATGCATACTATATGGCAAGAATCTATCTATCTATCTATCTATCTATCTATCTATCTATCTATCTATCTATCTATCTATCTATCTATGTGTGTGTGTTTGTGTGTGTGTGTATAATTCAAGCCACCAACCACTTTATGACTCTAATTCTATGTGAGACTATTTTGATAATAAAAACCCACTTCATGCCAAGTAGTTCATTATAAACTCTTAGATATTCATGATCTTAATTAGTTTTCACATTCTTAGATGTCAGATACCTTTACTGTTAGAATATAACTAGTGAAAGAGTCAGATAAACTACTACTCCACTGTTTGAAGTCCCACAGAATAGTAAGCCACACAACTAAAAGCATATATGCAGAGGACCAAGTGCAGACCCATCCAAACTCTGATTGTGCTTCAGCCTCCATAAGCCCCTAGGATCCCACCTAGTTGATTCTGTGAGTTGTGTTTAATGGAGTCCTAGATCTCTCTGACTCCTATAATCCTAACTACCCCACTCCTCAGGGGTTCCTTAAGCTCCTCCTAATGTTAGACTATTGGTCTTTGTGTCTGTTCTCATCAGTTGCTGAATGATACCTCTCTGATGATAATTTAGCTAGACACCCATCTATGAGTATGGCAGAATATAATTAGAAGTCATTTGACTGTTTTTTGTTTTTGTTTTTGTTTTTGTTTTGTCATATGTTTGGTTCTCGGAGCTATCCAGCCTCAGGTTCCTGGCCATCCCTGAACTGTTGGGCATAGGCTCCTTCTCAAGGCTTGGCCCTCACATTGGACCTCTCATTAATTGGCCACTTTCAGAAGTTCTGTGAGACCATACTTCAGGACATCTTGTAGGCAGGAAAAGTTTTAAGTAGGGAAATTTTTGCTCAGTTGGTATTCCAGTTCCACTACTGAACACTTTGCCTGACTAGAAAAATTGGCCTATTTAGGCTCTACATCCCCCATTACTAGGAGCCTTTTATTTGGGTCACCAGCATAGATTCCAGGGAGTTTAATGTAGGCCTCGATTTCTCAAAACCTACTTTATTAATGGTTCTTGAATGCTTCTACACGTCTCCTCCCCACCTTCTAGTTTCCTATCCAGAGGTAGGGGAGATAAATGGTAAATAGGGGAAGAGGATCTATTTAGAAGCAGTTTTGGGGGTGATTCCAATCTCCATTATCAGGACACCAGCCATCCAGTTCAGTAGTGTCAGGATACCAACAATACTGTTCACCAAACATGAACCGGCATCAGAAACATGATCCTGCAGAAACATCCAGGCCTCCGTCAAACCCACAGGAGTCAGCAGATGCAGTTATACCCAGCAGGGATGCCAGGGAAAGTTCCCGTTGCTGTGTCTTTCTCAAGGAAGATCAGGGAAGAAGCAAAACCACTGAAGTGTTGCCCAGAAAACAATACACGTGCACCATGCAAACACCCTGTCACTGTCTGTTGAACTCCACTTATACACTCTGCAAACATCACGCGTCCTCGCACTAGTCTTGCTTCAGCAAAACATCATATGAGTCTGCTTCAGCAAAACATCAGTCTGAATCACACAATACAACCAGGAATTTCCACTTCAACTGACATTACTCTAAATTTCACATCACTCCCCCAACGCACCCCACAACTTTTCTCCCCACACTCTCTCCTTCCACCCCAAACCTGATCTCTCCTTTTCCCATCTCTACCCTTCTCCAAGTTCAGCAGCAAAATGTCTTTTATTTCTCCTCCCCAGGGAGACTTATGTATTCCTCCTTGTTACTTTGCCTTTCCGGGTCTATAAATTGTAGCAAGATTTTCCTTTACTTAAGAGCCAATATCCACTTATAAGTGAGTATATACTGTGTTTGTCTTTCTGGCTCTGGATTACCTCATTCAGAATGAATTTTTTAAAACTCATTTGATGGAGTACTAATAGTTAGAGATAACATGTTCAAAATCTTACATGAATTTTTTTATAGAAATATCAAGTTCGTTTTTATATTCTCCAATTCCTTTTCTATCTTTTTCATAAAACAAACAAAAAAAACAAGATGCTGAAAATGAGTGTTTATATGTCTTTGGGAAAAATGAAAAGATGTTTGGTAAACACATTTTTTAAAAAAATAAAAAAGTTGAAAGTATCCATATTATAATATAGGTTCACTATAACTTCTCATAAACAGACACAAAAGCACAGGCAGACACAAATACACAAATCCAGAACATTGTAACAGCAAGTCACTTAGAGCTTATTTATAGTAAAAGACCAATCAATGTGAGGATAAGGTTCAGAAAACCATTGTTTCATGTGTAACAAACAGAAGGGGGATTTCGATTAAGAGATGTAATACAACCAAGTGGCTCTTGTCTATAAGCTGTGAAACTTTAGCATTATTTATCTTACTCTGCTCCTTGGAGCTACAAATAGAATAACAGGTGATAACCTGACAGGAGGAACTACAGGACTGCTTCCGTGCAGCGGCCTGTTTCCAGTCTGACAGGTTGAATGAAGACAAACAAAGTCTCCAAAGTGGAAAACAGACATTTGATCGCTTTTAACATCAAACTGTCATCTGTTATTTGGAACTGAGAAATAAAAACACTGGTGCCTGAACTGCTGTATTAACTCAAAAGAAAACATTCTGATCTAGTATTTCCAAAAAGGGGATAAAAATGATTAAAAATGAACTGTTAAGAAAAAAAATTCTGAAACAAAGGCTTGGTTGGCTACAAATCAGATTTATAACCCAATCTACAACTATTATCTGAGAAATGCTAGTAATATTTTAAAGATTGAAACATACATCAGCATACCCATGCCAAACTTACTTATTAAGGAACTATTACTTGGAGGTTCAAAAGTTTCTTGAGAGGTGTGTATTAGTCACTGATGTCTAAAGGAACAAGTCTAATAAAATCAATATATGTTCAAAGGGAAATCAATAGATTTGCTTACAGATTAAGATGTGAGTAGTTCAGCAATGATTATCAGACACTGCAGAGAATGGAAATCTGGTCTGACTTCAGAAGCCCAGAGGACTACTGGAGAGCAACTGGTGCTCACCTAGATTGGATGTCTGAGGAAGTTGGTTGTAAGAGCGGTGCAGGAGTGAATTGAAACAAGACAGATGAAACAAAGAGTAAAGAAAAACCAGAAAAAAGTAAATATTTTCTTCTTCCACAGAAGCCTTTAGAATTTTAAAATATGTGTTGAAAGAGTACAATCACAACATTTATCCTCTTCTTTTTCCTCCCTCCAACCCTTCCCATGAATAGCTCTATTATTCCATATTCTTTGATTTGGGGTTATCTGTTTCACTTAATGTGACAAAGAAAATCTTATAAGGGAATACTCAGAAGTTGAGGTTTCATTGATTCTCGATCCAGTCAAGTTGACAACTATGATCAGCTATCAGAAGGCTCATTCTCCTCTTTCTGATATTGGCTTGATTTCATTCCCTTTATAAAACCTTGCCAAGAAGAAATTCCTCCATTTAATTTTCTCCATCAAGCTTAAGTCGTCATAACAATACCAGAGTTGTATATCCACAGGATGCTAAGATATCATTGTCTAACACATTCTCCCCATCCCCTGCTTGTCATTCTGTGGTCTAACATTTAATTACATTCTGAAGTAAGGGAATTCTGTGGTGGACTTTTATTTCCTGCAAGGCTGATAAGTCTTTTTTAAGACATAATTTTCTCAATATCAAAATCATTGAGAAAAACTCCAAGCCCTGCCACTCCTGTTTATTCGGAGGGGTATTGAACAATTTTGCCAAAGTGTAACCAATACTTTTGCATTTTACTTACTTAAAAGGAGGGAATTTGTAGTGTTACTACAATTGTTTTAATTTACAAGGTCTAGAATGTCATGAATGTGCACAGTAGCAAATGGATCAAAGTATGGAAATTACTCTAATGTCCCAAAGATAAATCCAAACTCTGCTCTCCTGTGAACACATGATTTTCTTTCAGTGACTAACAGAAGTAAAACCCTAGCAGTTCACCCCATTGTGTCAAGCAGCCCAAAGCAAACTATGTACATTTATGGGAATAAAAAACATTGACTAACTCTTGTTTTTGAACAGTTGTTGATTTCTCTCACTTATCTCAAGCTCTTTTATCAAATAACAGCTTCTGCTCCACCTTGGTGGCATGTCCTTTTATAGAACACCTGAGACTGGGATAGAGATGGATCGAGATGTTGAAACCAGTTTTAGTTTTGGGTCAGCCTGAGTCACATAATGAGAACATGGATTGAAAAACACAAACAAAACCAAGCTTCATTAAACCTACTGATGTAATTCACACATTGTATCAAACCTGTTTTCCCTTTATTATTATAGCCATTATTATTGAATTCTCTCCAGATTCTACCCTTGATTGCTGTAATTCTATTTTTTCCCCTATCTTCCTCTTAGCAGCTGCTGAGTTGGTAATTTGGGGCATCAACACAATTACAGCTACTTTGAATCCTCTGCTCTTTCATTATGAAGTTATTTCCTTTTGCACTGTTAAATTCTATGGTGGTCAGAAGGACTTCTAAGGCCCTTCTTAAACTGGCTTCTCATTCTCTTCAGAGTCTCAGTTCGTTAACCTCCACCATGGTCAGCCACCTAAATGTAACATGGTCTAAATGTTTCTTAACTTCACACATTATATTTTCCTTGCCTGTAAGACAATAAAAGATACAGGAAATGGCAAAAGCATAAAATAAAATAAAGTGTAGAAGATAAAAATAGAGGTAAGTTATGTCCATCATTGCCTTGGAGGTTACACTGGGAGAATAATGAAACTGTTGCAATCTCCAAGAGAGAGTAGAGGACAAAATGATGGCAAATGGTAGAGGTATCTTGGGAGGGATGTTAGGGAAAATGCTACCTCTACCTTTATTATAGAAAAGTAAACAGTGAAGAACAAAGTTTAAATTTGTGAGAAAATTACGAGGAAAAAAACCTTTGCATATGAAGGAAGATTCAGACCTAGAAAGAAAGCGACTAAGACTTGGAATTTTATTTTATTGTAATTATTACAGATTTCATAGTATCACTATACATATATATGTATATATATATATATATATATTCATTTTTATTGGATACTTTTTTTACTAATATTACATTTCAAATGTTATTCCCTTTCCTGATTTCCCGTTCATAAACCCTTATCCCGTACCCCCTCCCCTTCTTGTTTGAGGGTATTCCCTGCCCATATATTTTACTTTAGAGGTTAAAATACAAGAAAAGTAGCTGTAAGCCCCCAGAGGTACTTAGAATGGCTAGACTGACGCCTGAGGAACTCCAGTTGCCAGGTGCCACCCACAATGCACCCGAATCCTCTGAATGCAGCTCCTTCAGACATAGGTAGTCTACCTCTACACATAGAGTCAAAAACCCAAGCTCCTGACCAATCCACAACCTAGAAATGTCCATCTGGCAAAGCTCCACTACCCCAGAAATTCTATATAAACTTTTCTTCTGCTCACTTCTCAGCTGCTTCTGTATTGCCCTAACAGAGGCAGCTGCCCTTCTGACCTGTTCCCTCGTAATAAACCTCTTGCTTGAGATTTGTTGCATGATGTGACATTACAGTATTCTTTGACTTCCTTCAGAACTGCAACACTTGCATTCGGGAAAACTTTCTCCTTAGAGCCATAGCACTTACAGTAGTATTTCTGGGAAGTTGTTAGGGTAAAGAACTAGGAAAAACCAAAAGAACCATCACCCATTAAAAAGAATCAAAGCTCCAGTGTGCTCAAGAAAGTTCAACAGAACCCACAAGATCAGGCATTTATAACATGTAATGGTGGTTATTGACATTGGTATGAGGGATTATTAAGTGATTTTAGAAAACTGTATACCTATTGAAAATCAAATTTAAAAGTCATTAAAAGCACGCTTATAAAATCCCAGGGAAATCAAGAAATCAGGAAAAAATATCAGTGGAGTTAGACTGTTAACATACGAAATAAACAAAGGACATAGAGGACTTTTAAAATGGCAACAGTGTATAAAACTGTGCCTCTAAGATTACATACAAAGCAACATTGAAATAGTAAGCCATGTGCATCCATTTAAACCATCTCTTTTACTATATGAAGTTACTTTTACGTTCAATAGACATAGGCTGTTGATTAATTGCTTAAATAGGAACAGAATATGAACTATAAAATTGAGAACATAACGCAAAGAGGTTTTCAGACTTTTGTCAAAGGATCATGTGAAGAGAATCTGAGTGATTGTGAGAAGAAGCCAAGACACAAGACAGGAAAGTCTTGTAACCTAAGTATCTTCAAATACACAGGATTGTTCCTGGAATGTGCTTCTGTGCCCCTTCCAAAGGCAGCAGATACCAGTGAGTGTATTTCAGATTAGACATTAAAGCTGGTTACTATTTGTTTATGTGTGTCTGTGATACACATTTTTGCATCATGCAGTTTGTATAGGTCACTCACATGGATTTTATTAACACTGAGAATATAAGTATTGAGAATATAGACTGTCTAGAGCTCTGAATAAAGTTGGCTATTTCATGAGAGTTTAAACTGCTTCAATTATCAACCCTTCTTTCCTCATTTCCTACTGCCTCCTGGGTGGTAAACATGGGGCATGATGAGTACCCAGAAAAATCTGTTTCATTAAATGGGACAAAATATGATTAATCTACTAGATATTGTCCTAAAAATCTTAGGAACAGAGGATGGGTGAAGATGTATATATATGCATATGTATATGTGTATATATATATGTGTGTATATATATGTGTATATATGTGTGTATATGTATATATTTATGTATGTGTATAAGTATACATACATACAAACAAATATCTGTGTATATATATATAGTATGTATATACTATATACAAACATAGATCACATATATAATATAGAGTATATAGTATACATTATACATTTATAATGTATATATCACATATATATGATATTCACATACACACAATTCTACAGATAAGCACTGTTCCTGCTATTTTTCCCAGAGTTAGTTTCAAGTCACACCAGAATCAGCTACCTTACTAAACAGTGGTGCAAAACCAAAAGCAATGGAGGCTCAGAAAAACCTTATGCTCCTCTCTAAGAGGACCAGAGTTCTGTTTGAAGCATCTATATTTGGCTGGGCACAACTGCCTATAACTTGAGTTCCAGGAGATTTCTATGTTATCTATGGCTTCTGTAAACATCTGGCTGTGCGCACATGCACGCATGCACACACACACACACACACACACACACAAATTTAAAAATTGTATATATACCTCAAAAATATAACCTTTAATATTTTCAGCTATGATTGATGCTAAATTCAGTGTCTTTTCCAAACAAACTTTAAATTCATTATGTACTTTAAGATTTTCTTACTGTGTATATTAATTGTCGTGAATTTACAAATCAGGTGAAAAAGAGGTTAACAATATTGCATTATTCACTCACAATTAATAAGAATTCAAAAATAGTCATACCTGCGTCTAAACAGAAGGGCTTGCTGTTCCCTTCATTATCAACACTGTGTCCTTCGTCAAGTACTCTCCAGAGGTGAAGAGCAGTGGATGCCTATTAATTACTTCTGGAATTTACTACTTTCCTCAGGAGAGACAACATCTGGGAATGGGGACTCTAGCACTTAATGTGCTTCTGCAGAGAGCCAGTGTCTTCCAATAGGTTTACAGCCTAAGTCCTGAAAATAATCACTGTGAGAAATGATCCAACATTCCTTGACAAGTTTCATTGTTCTTTCTTAGTTACATGCACATTTTTATTAAATTATTTTCTTTTCAGAATCATTCACACATTGATGGCAGTTAGATTAGAAAATCACAGAGATTTATTACTTTCAATGGATCCTTTGTTTCTTGTTAAATATAGGAAGGCCATCCTCATGTCACCATTTTGTAATTTGTTTTCTCAGTAAATGAGTATGGCAGAGACGCCGGCTTCAGAAGTCTCTGCCATTTTCATCTTTTACAGAGAGACAATCAGAAGAGTGGCTTTTGGAATTAATGTGCTACTAAGTACTGTTATGATAAAGTGCAAATGCATTTGTGTTGATTTATGAGCCTGCTTACAATTTTATTACATAGACAATACTGCATTCTCTGGAAACTGGCTGTAAAACGAGGAATGGATACATCACGGTATTGACTTGTGAAACACATGTCACTAACACAAAGCAGGGTGATAAAAAGATTTCAGTATATTCACAGCTGGTTACAAATTGTTCTTTTGTGTCAGAATTAAGTTTTCAAAAATTCCTAGTGTCTATCATTGACTTACGAATCAATTTGTAACCAAAATTCACAATCCTTAAATTTAAGGTATAGGTGTGGTGATAAATGCTATCAAATAATAGCTCAGCATGTTTAATTTGAAAGAATTACAAGATTTAATAATGTGCATCTTTTACTACTTCTGCTCAGACATATAAAACACTAAGAAGAAAAATCTGCACTGATGTTAAAAGCCTTGAAGAAAGGTGAAAGAGACTTCTAGAAGAAGCAGATTTTCAGCACACTGAAAGTCTGAGTATAAAATCTAAAGTGCAAAATGCACATTATGCAAATAGTGAGACAATTAGCAAGCTAATAAGGAGAAAAGCAGAATTTCAAGTCATTATGGAATGGAGTTTTGAAGTTGTTCATGAAACCTTAGAGAAAGCAAATGGCATAGTCAAAGTTTAGAGACATTATAGTGTAATTTTAAGGACATTAATTCCTTTTACTGAAGATTTTATCATACAAATATAACAATTTGCATTTTTAAGAAAAATAGTTGATTAAATATGTTATAATAGTTTATCTTTCCTACTAAAATGATAGTGTTTAAAACATAATTAAAAATATACACATTGTATGATTCTTCCTGGGGAGATGTAAACTGACATTTATTTACTCACTCCAGATTAGGAAACGGGAATAGTTATAATATTTACAGCATTCAATTTGGTAAATTAGAAGTTTATCGGAGTGACTTGAAGGAATATACTTAAGGAGTTACATCTAAGAATATGTGTGTCTCAAATACAGCTGCATCACCAAAAGCTCACACCAGCCTGGATGATGGCACAATAGTATCGTTTCTTTTCAGCATTCCTTCCTCTGTATTTAATAGTGGGAAGAATGAACCATGAGAAAGTGGAATGTTTGAGGAACTTCCTGAGTCTTTTGAATTGTTCATTTCCTGATTCTTTTTTCCACTTTTTTTTCCTAGAGGGAGGGATGTTGCTTTAGATAGGATTTTTCTGCGTAGTCCAGATTGCCCTTCAATTAGCTATGTAGACTATAGGCATAATATTTTGCATGCTGTATAAAGTTTACTCTTAGGTTATTCAAATGCTGTTTTCTCTCCTCTCATATCTTGTTTGAATCCAGATATGGTATTGTAATGCTTATAACAAAAATCTCCTATCCAAAATTTGTATAAACAGTTCTTATCATTTATTCTCTGGCTTGTTAATAAACCCTGATCACCTAATGGCTAGACAGAATATAAAAACAGAATGAGACATCCTCTAGTGAAAAACAGAAGAAAGATATCCAGATGCACTGGGAGAATGGAGGAATCAGAGCCATGAAGAAGGGGTCCTAAGTAACAGATAAATAATAACATGCAAATCTCATGAGCATGGGGTTGGGAGGGAGCCAGATTAACAGAATTTTAAGGTACAATAATATAATTGCTCAGCTGTTGAGAATCAATTTTACATAAGTCTTGGTTTCTCTGTGAAGTATTAGGGATTGGCATAAAGTAAAAATATAGAGTCACCAGATTAATTCATTATTTACATTTATATTAAGGATAATTCATTCATTGTAAACCAGAGTTACATGAGACCCAGAGGTCCACCTGCCTGTCTCTGATTTCTAAGTGCTGGGACTGAAGGTGTGCACCACAGCTTTCTTTCCAGTGTCTTTAGGAGGCTCCCTTTTAAATTTGTTTGCGCTTTCTTGAAGATTTACTACAAAATTAAATGTTTCAATTTAGAGAAAATTGATATGCAGCCATATATACTAAAGGATGTAATATTTAATAAGACTATAGGGTGGGGCATGGAGACATCTTGGAGATGGGAGAGGGGGAGGAGGTGTGGGATGTGGAATAGTTCAGAGGTAGATTGGGGTTGGGATAAAGTCTGGATGGCAAAAAAAATTTAAGAATAAAAATGTTGTGATGATAATTTGAATTATTACACATGTTCAAATATTTTTAATTGATACATAATGTCAATTCACCCAAATAGACTTTAGATTCTGAAATTGTAAAATCCTGAGAAAAAAGGTTTCTTTTTAATTTTGTATTTCATCAATTAACACTAAGATGAACATTTTAACACTTTCCAAATCCATTCTCTACTCCCAAGACTGAAGAGAAGCTATTAGCTTTACTATAATGTAGCTTTGACCTCACCCTGTAATGTGTTAGTTAAAATATGTTTATACAAATGGAGAAATGTAATATATTTTGCCATATTAATGCCAATAAGAGATTATTCCTTCCAGAAAATATTTATAGTATATACATATATAAAATATATAAAATATAAAAATATAAAATATATTTTTAAAGAATATTTATATTTATATGGATAGAAGAGGTAGAGAGAAAGGGAGTCTCAAATAAAGTCACAATATGTCATGAAAATATTGTGACCAATTTTATGCTACTGAAGTGCAAAATGTCATTTCCAGAACCAGGTCTCTAGAGTATGTTTCTTTCTGTGCTCTTCCCACTCCTTAACATGACCTAGTGACTTGGTGTCAGTCATGCAGATGAGAAGATTATTCTGAGACAACATAACATATCATCTTAATACCCAATTAACTGTGTGTTACAAAGCCACTCTGCAAATACATTACCTCACATACCTTACGACCACTCCCTTTGCCTCTAACAATAATGCTTTTGCTTATTGTTTTAAGTCTACATCTCCTAGTTCTTTTTTGTTTGTTTTTTTTTTTTTAGCTTAAATTCTACTGAACATGTGTGACTTATTTGCTCTTTCCATTAAAAAGTGAGTAGGAGAAAATCCACCCAGGAGTCATATTATAAGAACCAGCTTGTCAACTCTGTTATATTTCCTTTACTTCAGTAATGTCAGTAGCTCAGATTATAGGTCTATTTCCTGCCACTTGAATAATAGAAGAAAGACAACACAGCATGAATGAAGGCCTAAGACAGTCCGTTATAGATACTTAGAAATAAACTTTTATCGTTATTAGCCACTGAGATTTGAAGTTGGTAGCTTCAGCCTAGGATTGTATTGCCAAACTTGAATAATGCAGAATAGTTACACTGATCTATGGTTGATTCAACTTCATTGATTTACCTCATAGTTCAATCTGTTTCACTGGAGGAAAATTAAAAGTGGTATATTCCACTCTTTATTGAATATAAAATATAATAAAATTGTATATACTATAGAACATAAAATCTTCATTTTGCAGATATTTGTAAATGATGTGTATTCTGCAAAGTTAACAGAGAAAAGGTTAATCCCATACAATTGAGATGTTTCACAGGTAGATTAACAGAATAAGTGAGAAGTATAATGCAGAAAAAGTGAAATTTAAAAATGGGGAACTGGTGAGTTCTCATTAGATTAGATAGTACAGGAGCATTATTTTTTTAAAAAAGACATATATTAGACAAGATAATGATGAAATACTATATCTGGGGAGAAAAACAATGCTGAGAAGCACATGAAACAGTTCCTGGACTACAAATATCAAGAGAGTTTAGGGAAGAGGAAGGAACTGGAGATACTACTGAAGACATCATTATACGAATTGACCACAGTCACAGATGAAGCTAAGTTACTATAATTTAAAGAGAAAGTAGACACTCTCAATACCATGAGTAGTTAAACTGTGTACAATATTTAGCTTAAACAGAAAGGAGTATACATAGAGGCATTGTAATACAGCGACATAGGTGCTCCGGGAAGGGATTACACAAAAGACATTCTAGGTCTACGTGATCCTGCTGGAGTACAGGCAAGCCCTGAGTGGTGCAGAAAGGAAAAGAGGAGGCAGTTTTGCCAGGACAGTATTACCAAGACAAGATGCAGGTAAAGACAGAAAGATCCAGAGAAAGAGGAGTCAGAAGATTAGAAAAGATAGCCCGAGTTAGTTTGAGCCTAATCAGAGCAATTCGGTGAGAAGCCGAGAGGAGACAGTTTGAATCAGTCAGATTGGAGAGTAGGTATGAGTCAGCATAGCTGAGTTGAGTCAGACAGCTAGAGTTCAGAAAGAACTAGAAAGGGTGAGCTTATTTAGCAGAAAGCCTCCAGGATAATAATGTCATCAGGAAAATAAAAGTTACTTGTACAGTTTCCCCTTTGTGAAAATATATAAACACTCATTTTATGCTTGCGGTAAGAATTGACTTATTTTACATGTTTTTGTGTTATATTTAATAAGTTGTGGTTAATTAAACCATACAAAGAGAGAAAATACAAGCATAAAATGATATATGTAGAATAAAAAAGGTCAACATTTTCCAAGTAACCATTATGTAGTCAATCTGTGTTTCCCTTCCTATCCATATCTACCTGCACTCTGTGATAAATTGACATATTTTAAAATATGTCATAATTTTCCTGTGATAAGAATATTCCTAAGCAACATATTTTTCATTAGAAAAAATACATTAAATTAATCATTTGGCCTATATTTAATTATTTTGTGATATCTCTTTTACACAGCAATATATTTATGAAAGAATGTTAATGGCTGCAGATACTTTCCTTATGATTTAATATTTTGGTAATATTTAATGTTTTGGTAAATATTAAAAAATAGATAATCTTTTATCCCATGTTAGTGCTGGCACCGTTGGGCCACATAACACTGTGGGGTACTTTTATCTCAGTGGTTCCATGCTGCCCAAGTACTCTCAGACCCAGGTAGTCCATGAGTCGATTCAGCACGGCACTTTGCCATGCTGGCCCCTAGACTTAGTTCTGGCACTGGAGGGCCATATGGAACTAACCATAATTTATCTCTGGCTAGTATCTCTCCTGTTATCTCTCTACTAGCCATAAACTCTCTGGTTCCAGCTACTCCTTAAAATCGGGCCTCTAGAAGTCCAGCATGGGCTGGACTATTGCAGCTCCCTGCCACAAACTCTGCCCACACTCCCAACAACCGCCTCTTGGTAGTAAAAGTATAAATTACCAACTCCCTGGTAAAATCATGACTGTAATTTAACAATCAGATATATGTATAAAATTCTCAATCCACAATACATCCACACAATAATCTCACAATCAATTGATAATGATATAAGCCACCCACCTAGATAAAATAATTGACTTATAGAAATCCATCCCTTAAGAAATATTCATAATGGGGTTGGGGATTTAGCTCAGTGGTAGAGCACTTGCCTAGCAAGCGCAAGACCATGGGTTTGGTCCCCAGCTCCGAAAAAAAGAAAAAAGAATGAAATATTCATAATAACCTGTGTCTGTGTAGAGATGAATGGCAATGGCTTGTTTACATCTGCCTCCATGTTGCCTCTCCTTTCCTTTCTCCCTCTCCTTTTCTAATACTTTTTTCCCTCTTATCTTTCCTTCTCATCCAATGACAGACCTTGTTTTATCTTGTGTCTGCCTTCACCTGCATAACGACATCAACCTACATTAATATATTCTTTTTCTAAGTAGTATGACTGGAACTGTGTGATATATCAATTCAGAGACCTTACAAATCATATCTTGATGAACTTCTGAGCCAAGTATGCTAAGAACGACTGAATTGTAGGTTCATGGTGTGTTAGAGCATTTAAGCCAATAACACCACATACCTTTCCATTTTATTTTCTCAAAAATAATGTGAAAGCCTTATGTTGAGTCTTGTACTTGAAAATTTTGGTTTGGTCAGTAATCATGTTTCTACTATTTTTATCCATTGAGAGCATAAGACTACAGAATCTCTTTGTATACTACTGTAAACTGTTGATATTGTAAAATGTATTTCAGTAATTTTCAGTGATATTAAGAACATTGTACAACATCTATTGGGCTCCTCTGGTGAAATGTATTCTTCAAATTTGGTATGCCTGCTTCCATTTTTCTTGTATATTTCTCTTTTCTATGTATAGTTGAAATTATATTATTTCACCACCATAAATTAAGGCAAACGCCCTTAGGCTGTGGCTCTATGAGCAACTGGTGTCACACAGCAAGAACTTTTCCTGATGGACCTTTTCTGATCCCATTACTTATCTATCAATCATAAGCCAAAATCTTTATGTCTTTCATACTGTAGAAAATGGATATGCCTTTTTTTCTTATAGAAAATTCCTTAAATATTTCACCTTCTACAGAGATGACTAGATAATTATTTTTATAGATTTATTTATATGTGTTTGTATGTATATATATATATTTATATGGCATAGTGTGCATGTAGAAGTCTGAGAACTTCCAAAGTAGGTATGCCCTTTTTGCCACATATTTGTGGGGATTGAGCTCAAGACCTTAGGCTTGGCAGCAAACAGCTTTTCCTGCTCTATAATCAGGGTTGATCTTGACAGTCTTAAAATGTTATGGATTTCATTGCCGAAATGGGGAGAATTATAGATACATCATGTTTTGATATTTAAGCCCATTCTTCTTAATACTTTTTATAAGCACTGACATATAAATTTTAAATAATGACAGGCACATTAAACCTTCATATCTAATATATATTACTCTAATTTATAATATAATGTATATTTATAAATATATTATTCATAAATATTTGTATTATATTATATTTATTAATATACTAACTGTATATTATTTATATATTTATATTATATCTATTAATATATTATATTTATTGAATTATATTTATTATACATTTCTAATATGTATGAGTTTATATATACCTTAAATGTATATTTCTTATTTTTATTTTTTAAATGTATATTTCATATATATATAATTGCATTATATGACCTGCATGATATAACACAAAAAATTCAAGGGAAATTATCGTCACACATATCAAGGAGTTTTTTTTTTAATAAGATTCAATGTTTAAAAGGATGTTTACCAGGCTTTACTGTAAATAAACTTTACAAATGAGCTCCTTCTGATAATCATTGCTCCTATGGGTTATTTTAATGTTTTAAATAAGCATGAATCCTATTAAGAACCTTCTGATTGCTTACACAAAATAATTTACTATTTAAGTTATTTACCTATTATAGAATTCTCTTACTGGGTATCCCATTTGATATATTTTCAGACATAGGTATATACATTCAAAGATGAGACCAGATTTTAATTTGTTCTTTTGGTGTTTGTCTCTGAAAAGCATTTTCTTAAATTAGATGATATGGTAAAAGTTCAATTTTGAGTCCTAAGAGACTTTAACTTTGGAACCATTTCTGGTTTTACGTTTGGTTGTGGGAATGTCAGAAGCAACTCATACAGCAAATAATCTTCGTCTCAAATTATCCATTGAAATATTTCGGAACATTGCTTTCAATTACAGATATATGACCACTCCAGTTTCACAATTTGTCTGAAATAATTTTTCTCAGTATTTTCATAAGTATATTCACTGATATTTATGTAATATCCTAATAATTTTATGTAAATTGTTTGCAAAATGGCAGAGTAACCATCATTGAAAATCCATTCTCTAAACGACAATAAAAAAAGGAGAAAAAATGTAAGAAAAATTTCATTTTAGAAACCAAAGATCCATTTATCAAACACTGACACTACTCCCAGGAGCATGAATTTCAGACACTACCTACTGAATCTCAAGAATGATATTGTATTTTGGGCATTTAGCTTATTCTGCTCTTGTCTATAATTCTCCTACTCTATGTGAGCCTTGAAGACTCACTTTTGTAATCACAGAAGATTCTAAACTAGCAGTATGAAAGCACTGGAAAGGGCAAACCTTATTTAGACTGCCTCCTTTCTCTCTGTCTCTCTGTCTCTCTGTCTCTCTCCCTCCACACACACACACACACACACACACACACACACACACCCCATACATGCCTCATGCCAAAAGATAGGCCTACTCTGGTTAACAATCCTTTAAGAAAACCAAGTTCAGTTAGTGACCACTAACCAAAAGTAGACAGAATTCAAAGCTTTCACATGACAAAGAATATAGACATCTTATTATTAGATGATCTAATTGCAGACAAGTCCAAGTCAGTTTAAAAAGGGCCAGTTAGTGGCAAACAGAACAGAAAACTCTCAGGTTTGATTTCTAAAGCTGCAGAAGTCAGCTTGCCTCTCCTTCCTGGGGCAGGTATTGAAAGGGTTGCATCTTCTTTCTCAACTGTACATATAATACTTTTCTGTAGAGTTTTCTTTACTGTTACATTTAATTTCTTCGGGTGAATCTGAATTTGTCTTTCGCACACCAACTGCAACCAGACCCAGCTTTTGACAGACATACTAGGGATTACAACTTAGGTCCTCGTGCTTGCACAGCAAGAAACTGCTATCCACGGAACCATATCTCCATCCCCCCAAATGTATTTTTATTTTTCTTCTATTCTTTAGTTTAAATGATAAAAAGCTATCCTAACATGATGAAAATATGCAGCTCTAATTTGATTGAATGTAATGACACAACGGATGATAGACAGAACAAGGTTACACAAGTGCAGCTTCTTGTTACCACCAAGAGTTACCTGATAGGATTACTGGCAATAATAGTTTGACTTGTAATTTTAATTCAAAGATAGCTATGAAGGAAAACATAGTTATGATTCCAGTAAAGGAAATAATAAACACGAGTGAAATCAAATGTTCTGTTCTAACTGTGGTGGGGAACACCTAAAGCTCCAGTGTGTGAGTAACTGAGACAGGGAACTCCTAAAGATGATTTGAAATGAACCTGGCCTTTATAGTGAGTTTTGTTTCAAAAGGAACATCACTAATCAATTAAATAATATCCTAGAAATGGTCAACATTAACATCAAAGGCAGGAAACAAGGATACAGAGAGAGGATATAGAAAAGAATGAATGTAAACACACTGAAAGATCACCTCATACTGACTACATTAAATGGGAAAGGAGTCGCCATCACTGTGGAAATCCGAACTACAATAGAAAAGGTTCTACCAGCACCTTACCAATACAGATGCAGATACTCACACCCAACCATTGGACTAAGCCTGGGGTCCCCAATGGAAGAGCTAGAGGAAGAACTGAAGGAGCTCAAGGGGAATGTAACCCTCATAGGAAGAACATCAACTAACCAGACACCCCAGAGATCCCAGGGCTAAACAAACCACCAACCAATATGCATACATGTAAAATGTTAAGAAAAGTATTACAGGGGTTTGGGAATTTGGCTCAGTGGTAGAGCGCTTGCATAGCAAATGCAAGGCCCTGGGTTCGGTCCCCAGCTCAAAAAAAAAAAAAAAAAAAAAAAAAGAAAAAAAAAAAAGAAAAAGTATTACAAAGACGTTGGCCAGAAGCAAAGTAATGTTGCTACAAAGAATATTCTAGTGCAAAACTTTATTTAGAGTCTAAGAAGTATCTTTTCAGTCTTCAGTTCACTTTAGGGATCAAGATCATACTCATCATATTTGTCACTCACAGAACAGCCACAAGATACAGGAAGCAATAGTCCAATGGAACTGAAAAGAAACATAGACAGAGATTGCTTTCTGAGGAGGCTTTAATACTTAATTTCTAATAATGAAATTGAAAATTAAACACATGATTGAAAATATACAAAGTATTGAACAATACCATAAAGCAAGAGATCCACCTGGACACACGTCCTGAAATGCCATTCATCTGTTAAATCATTGATGGTATTCAATACAAACACAATTACAGTTATTTTATTAGGCAGCAATGGAAGAGGATAATAAAACTCATGTGAGTGTAAAGACATCTGCTTCAGGCTGTGATGAAATAAATGGCACCAGAGTGCATGTCCTATCCATCTGCACATCTCATGAGTAGGGCATTGGGGTGCAGGCTATGGAACGGTGTGGTTGTGCAGAGCGGGGAGAATAGCATTGAGTGTTCCACTCTTACCTTAGGTCATTCCGTGGAGCAAATATTTGGACCATATTAAGACGGTGTTCTCTAACCTGATCTGAGAACACAAGTATCAGTCTATGGTCCCTTGGAGCAGCTGGGACTCATGAAGCTGTGTAATGGGGAGGATGCCTGTACATGCAATGTGTCATAGAAACTTATCAGATGGTGTTACCCAAGCTCTCGTGTGATAAATGTCATCCTGTATACAAGGCAAAGCAGGATAAGGCTTATTATGATCATAACAAAGATGTGTGTATGAAACTGAAATCTACCAGTAAAGAAACTCAACATGTCAAGTACTAGTTAGATTATCAGTGGTTATGTATATTCTGATAGTATAACCTTTAGTAGACTATACTCAAGAGTGTGTTAGTTACCCTTTACTGATACACAACAAAACTCAGGCAAGATTTTGAGTAGAACTTAAAAACTGAGTCACAAGAAGTTAGAGGAGAGAGAAAAATTAGGGATTTTAATGTATCTGCTACCATATGGTTGAAAAACACATCGAAAAATCAATAGGACCAGCCCCTTCCTGGGGTAAATAACCACTCCCATACACAAACACACTGTCTTGAACATCCTTTTGCATAAAGACATAAAGCGTCCATCATCTCTACAATGTGCCATTATAAAAAAAAAATACCATCAAACTAGTTTTCACATTTCTGCTAGGCTGTCAAGTGCCCGGCAATTTATAAAGACTCCTGCCAGCTGAATGGAGAATTTTCGGTTGCTTAACTTGAGTGGACACACACAATACTTACAATTCATCTGCTAGAATTCATTTTTATTATTCATAAAATAATTCATAGGCTGCAGAGAAGTGTGTATTACAAGTCATGTGGAATCGCATGCCCACAGACTGAAAGAGTATTTGTAGTGGTATGCTGTACTGAGCCTTAGTAGGCACAGCAAAAATGGGGAAGGCCCTGTTCATGTTACAGAACTATGGGAGAAAAGCAGCAGGCTCAAAGTGCCAAGTCTCTCATGCTAATTCTATTTTCTTTTTCTCCGTACTTATTCTCCCAGATTCCTTTATAGTCAGCCATAGTCATGAAATGCTGCTATTGTCCATGAAACAGATAGAAGACAAAAACCATTGAAAGCTGACTAGGATATTTTTATTTGCCAATAAAAGAAGGCAGACATCGAAATTTGTGCTAATTCTTCTTTTAATAGTACTATTGTAATGAGATAAAGAAATATCTTTATCACTGAGGCTCTCGTAATTATATAAATTGGAAAGTATTTGTAAATGCCACAGTAATCCATTTTCCTAATCTTCATTAAAATATTGGGAAAAACATCAAAAACAACAATTAAATCATTGGAAAATACTAATTGAACTATTTCTTAGTGAGATTGTTTGTAATAAATTGCTGCAAGCAAGAAGAGACTCACTGTCCTGTTTTCATTTCTGCTGCTGTGATAAATAATCTTGACAAAAATAGCCTGAGGAAGAAAGGGGGTTATTTAATTTACAACTCTAGGCTACAGTCCATCACTGGAGGGAAACTAAGGCAGCAACTCAAGCATCTAGTTCCATCACATCCACAGTCAAGAGTGAAAGGAACAGAGTGATGCTTGCTTGTTTGCTTGCCTGTTGCTTGCTTGCATTTATCTGGCTTTCTCTCATCTATCAGAATCTCCTCCCTAGGGAATAATACCCCCCACAATAGGTGGCTTACCTACATCAATAAAAATCAAGAAACATCTCCAAATACATGCTCTGGACAACATTCTCTATAAAATTTCCTAATTGATACTTCCCATTCAGATGATTATTATAAGTTAACAAAGTTGACACAAAACTAGCCAGCAACTAAGCAGCCAGCTACAAAGAAGTTACAAGGAAGAAACCAATGGGAGTATAATGGAAGGAAAATTCCACCTTGACCATTAAATGGTAGTGAGATGTTTTACAAGGCCATTCAGAGTACAAAAGGCTCACAATTTACACCTGATGTTACCTTTCAAATTCCCTTTTTATAACAAAAGAAAGCTCACAAAAAGCATTACACATTGGACCTAAAGCATATTTTTTTTCAGTTTTGTTTTAAAATACCGGGTATTCTGATTTATAAAGTCTTAGAACCTCTTAAACTTATAACCTTGTTATAGACACCCTTCACATAGTATTAAGATAAAATTCACCTTCAATAATCCCATATTCTATTTTAATCTTTAGTCTTTTGGTCTTATAAAATAATTACATTTTCTTCCTCTTTTTCCTCCAAACCACCCTGTATACTTCCCCTCCTCCTTCAAATTATGAATTCTTCTTTAATTAATTGCTATTACATATATAGATGCATATGCATGTATATTCCTACATATAACCTCTCCAGTCTATATGGTGTCCTAGTATGTACATTTTCAGCGCTGACTATTGGACACTGGACAACCAGTTGGAATGTTCATTCCTGTGGAAGACCATGCCTTCTTCTCCCAGAATTCCTCATTTGCTTATAGTGCTCTATGAAGGCTTGAAGCCTTATGGGCCTTCCCCCATCCACTTGATCATGTGATTTACTGTCATTTTAATGAGCTCATGTTTGGGCAATCATTTTGGTAAGACTTTTATAAGTGTTTTTTCTAGCAGCATTAGAAGACCCAATCTCACAGCAGCCTGCAATTGTTTTAAAAAGTAGAATCGGGACTCATTCTCTCTGTATTCAACCCATATCTATTCCATCATTTCAGGAATGTAACTAGCTGTATTTTACTACAATGAAACTAAAATCTGGATGAGCAAAGTGATTATGCATGTATGCTTCTTAAAATGTATGTGAAACAAATAAAAAGGACTATCCATTACATCTCAAATCTATGCCAATTTTCCAGCATCATTTTAATGAGTATTTTTTGCTTAATTTAGCAAAGTAGCACAGCTCCCCAAAATAGAAGTATATATTTATAATTCAAAGTCAGTAGTTACTGGGAGAGGTACACTAAAATCTATGATGAGATGGCAATCTAATTCCTGCAGGAGGGCTGGGATTTCAAACAATACAATCTACATTATCAGCATTTGCTGAGGATGTTGAACAAGTAGAATTTACAAACACACTGGAGCCAAAGCCAATTAAGCAAGGTATAAATCTACCATTTTGTTTAAAATGTAAAATGAAGTGTGCATCTATCTTATGTATGAGCATTCGTATTCCTGGTGTTTCATAAAAGAGAAATCACACGATATTTCTGCTATGGTTTGGATTTGGTCTGCCTGTGTTATAACTTAACGTTGATATTTTCTTAGCAATTTCAACTACTGTGCAATGGTAGAGCATTGAAGAGACCAGTTTCTCCCCAGTGTGCAAATAGACCAGTTGCCATGCACGTGCCTCCTTCCCCTTCTGACTCCTGATTTGTGATGTGGCCCAGGTACTCAAGCCCTGCTTTTGAATAGTCTACTCTGTAGAACTAGGAGCCAAGATACATTTACTTCCATTATAAATTATTCGGTTTCATATGCATGCATATGCATATGCATGGAAGCCAATACATCAAATGTCAATGTCAAGTTCACGTCACGTCACATTGTATTTTGAGGCAGAATCTTTCACTGAATCTGGAACTCATGAATTGGATAAGCTGGGTATCCCATAAGCCCCAGGGATTTTCCTGTATGAGTCACTCTAGAACTGAGAGTATAGTCGGGATAACCCCTCACTTTTAAGTCAGTATTGTGTGTTTGAATTTAGATCATGAGACTCAGGCAGCCATACTTTATGAACGGAGTCATTCCTCAGTCCCTGTGAAATCATCCTTTGTAAACATGAAAGGAGGTTAGACAGAATATCCACCATTAAGAAAGACAGATAAAATAATGTGTGATAATAATATAGCGAGTTACTACTCAATAATAAAGTAACACGCACTTCCAATCAGGAATCTCACAAAATAAAAGACATCTAAGGAATCATAGGAGATAATAGAATTTTGGTTCTCAAGGAGTGAGAATTTTCTGCAAAATACTTAAAACATTTGTGAAGATATATGGTTCCTTACTTTGCTTACGAGGAAGTTTAGCTATCTTATGTATTTATAAAACTTACTAAATAATTCTTGCAATTAATCACAACGTTAAACTAATAATATTATTTCAATTATAAGTGATTTGAATCAAATAGCTCTTTTAATAATATTTTGATTAAACTATAAGCTTTCAATAACTAGTTTCAGTTTCTAACTTTTTCATGATTAGTTTTTAGTTTGGTTTAGTTTATTGTTTTATGAGACTATCGGACATCATGTGTATTCTTGCTTCCTGTAGAAGCCAGAAGAGGGCATTGGATCTCCTGGAACTGAAGTTACAGTTAGTAGTTGGATGCCACGTAAGTGCATGGAATCTGGTCCTCTGAATGAGCAGCTGGTGCCTCACACCCCTGAGCCAACTCTCCAGCACTAGCGTTATAATTACTTATACAACATGTTATGCTATATCTCTCTGATAGCTGCTGTCTAATAAGTTCTCTTTGGTAATTTTTCTGCTGTACCTGTTAGCTGGAAGGCATTTTTAGTTAAAAAATTTTTACATGAGATAAGTGTCGGCTACTTTCTGACTGAGAGGTTCTCTCCCAGTCTTGCTTTTGTAACTAGAGATTTTTCAAAGACACATTCCTTGTTACTGAGAAAACATTCCCCTGAAAAATCACACCTTCCTTTTCAATATTTATTGCCTGAATAGAATATTAAATCTCCTTGTTGTTTTTTCCAGTATGCATACTTTCAGGATAAGTTACTAATTTTTTGATTATGTCAACGACCATAGAACTGTATGACTGGTTTTATTAATTCTCTGGATAATTGTGTTTTCTACTCTCAAATCCATTTTCAAACACATCTGGTTTAATTTTATTCCATTGTCTGTTTTGTTTTCAAATCCATAGCTTGTTCCTCTGAGTTCTCCATAAACTTTTCAAATTGCCCTTCTATATTTCCAGTTTAGATTATGCCATCGATGATTGATTTTAATTCTCTTACTAAATTTTAAGTGAGAAAGAATATAGATGTAGAAAAAGTCACATTATTTTATAGATGATTGTGTGTGTGTGTGTGTGTGTGTGTGTGTGTGTGTGTGTGTGTGTGTTTCCTTGTGCCTTGATGATTTCTAGCAGCCTAACAGTAACCTTCCTGGCAAATATAAAAACAAGAAGCATAGTCAGAAACATTTTTGATCCAATTGTTAGTTATTGTAAACCTTTTAGAGATAATTTCAAGGGCAGAATAGAAATTACTTCTCCGATTGTAGAAAGAATGAGAGGAAGTCTAGTAGCATGTCTACACTCCAATTGCTTCCCCTTGAACAGCTGTTCTGCTGTGTGCTCCCAGGCTTGTGTCCTTTGAGAAGCATTTCTAAGAACTTTTACAGTAGCAACGGCGTGACTGTTGTACTCGTGTTTTATCTGTGCTGGAAATGTGTTTCTATGATTCAGGTGCTAGCTCACTTTGCTTCATTCTCCAGGTTTTCTATAGTTTGTTTATGTTATTATTTACCATAACCATAAACACATAGTTATACCTCAGTTCTAGAAGTTGAAAGTTGTTTAGAATCGATGTAATTCAAGAAATAGTTTTGATCTACACACACATATTCTCGATTCTTGATTTTTAAAGTCACCATCAATTTATTTTTGTTCCTTCCCTGTCTCCATTTCTACCACAAGAGTTATAGCATATATGGTAGGATTAGACTTTCAATACGAGCTTTTCTATAAAATACCATAAACCAAAGAAGACATATGTTTTCGGGACCAAAAAATACCTTGCCTTGAATCTGAACACACATTTTTTTTCTGGAGAAAATGAAAAATATTTCTGTAAGTTTAGCTGAAGGAATTGGGTTTTCCATGAAGGATGTCGGATGTGTGATGTTGACCATAAAAACTGATGAAATGTATTTTCCAATGTGTAAATGGGTAGAAATCTCTAAACTTTCCCTGTCTTGGAAATAGTAGAGCCACAAGTCAAACATCCCACTTGAATGTTGCTCAAGGAATTTAAAAGCCAGTTTTCTAAATCTAAGAAGGTTTCTTTCCTATGATAGGAAACACACAAAAGGCCTCATTATTTTTCCCACGATAGAGCAGTGTGAAAGTACGGCAGGTACTTTTGTGGTGGTATGTATTTTAAAGCAATTTACTGCACCTAGAACCTTTTAATAAAGAAATTAAATTTCTTATCTTTTAGTGCAAGTAGCATGACATCTGCATAGCAAACAAAACCATCAGTTAATTACCACAATTTAGCCTTTCATCAATTAAGTACTCATGAAGAACAGAAAAAGAAGGTCTTGTTTATAAGGGACGTCCTTGCCTAACATGCACATTTATGCTATCAATTTATCAAAAGTGTTGACTACTTATCTTCAATGTTTTGCTATTCATTACCCATCACAATTATCCTTACTCATATGATATGAATGGTCCTCTTTTTGCAATTGAAGTAACTAGAATTATAAAAGGTTTTATAAAAAAAAGAAATATCAACTTGGGAAAGATCTGAATTTAGATTTGACTACTCATTTTTAAAAGTATTCATTTACTCCAGTACTAAGTACTTCACAGTCTTGTATGATCCAGGGGATGGGGAAATGTGGCGTACAGCCCTGTCTTGGGAATATGGCACGGGCGTAGCATTCAAACACACATTGCTGTGGTGACCATATGCATAAGACCACAAGGGTAAGAAGGGAATACTTGGGGAGAAGGAGGACAATAGCAAGAGCAGAAGGGGTGGCTGAAATTTTCACAAATAGAAAACTGTCGAAAAAATTAGACACCTTTTGCTACTGAGTCACACACTCTCTGGTTCAATGGGTGAATTTGTTACATAAAGAGACAAACACTATAGCAATACCTAAGTAGTTAGGTCAGTTTGATAATCAGTATTAAAATGTCTTGCTAAGTGGTACTGAAGGAAGAATCATGATGGAGCATACAAACCTGAGTGTCTGTAGCACACCCTTGCTCAAGGCTCATGAGTCTATGTGGAATAGCCTTGTGAGGGGGATAAGTGGACTACTTCAAGGAAGTAGTTTTCCAAGCACAGCAAGGATGCTGCACATAGGAATTCAGAGAAACCATAACAGCTTGTATATGACCTACATATATTCAAGCCATACAAAACCCCAGCAAGGAGGAGAGGAAATCCCACCCCTAGCCAAGTAGCCATTTGCAATTCATAGCTGCTGGGTAATGAAAAAAAAATCGTTGTTTTCAAGGAGTGACGCGAGGTGATTCCACCACACCTTATAGCAAGCTGCAGGCTCAAGAAGAATGGGCCAACACAAAATGGATTCCTGGTTTTAGTTTTGCTTTGTTTGTCTTTTGAGGTTTTGTTAAAATTTGTTTTGTTTTGCATGTGTTTTGTATACTTTTTTGATGCTGGTATTCTTTTTTGTTTTTTTTTTGTTGTTGTTTATTGTTTTGTTTTGTTTTATGAAAGTGGAAGAACATGAAATTAGATGGATAGCAAAAAGAAAGACATAAAGTAAGGGAAAGAATATGATCAAAATGTATGAGAAACAAATACAAAATTTAAACTATTTAAATAATAATTAAATCATTCTTTATGTAATACTTGATTGACTAATAGAACTTTATTTTTTCCCATGCCCTTACTCTGAGTAATAGCTTCAGAAGGAAATACATTCTTGTTAGTCTATTATATTTTATCTATCAAGCCTAACTAGAAACCATTTCAGAATGCCACACAGAATTATTATTCTCACCTGTGGTATATATTTCAATGATACCTAGAAACTATAAAGCAAAAGTCTAATAGATTAAATTGCATGATAATTTTTGCCTGTGTCTACACTTCAAATCAATCCGTAGAAAAGTAAGTTTTAGTATAACAACTAAAGATCAGATATCTTCCTAGAAACTGAGCAGGGAAACTTGATAATTTGATAATTTGATAATTCAATTGGTAAACTGAAATTTCTAACCCAGCAGACTCGGAGTAAAGCAGACTATTCTTGTGAGTGGTCCTGCTTTCATCATCAACTGGAAGTCTGATAGGAAGATTAGTGTCTCTAGGACATATCAACAATTCTGCTTCCGGGCTATATTTTGAACACGTTTGCAACACACCTGAGAAAGGGAATTTGAGAGTGTAAATTAGGTTGTCTTCTTTTTCTTTATTGGATTTTTTTTATTTACATTTCAAACATAATCCCTGTTTCCGGTTTCCAATCCATAAATACCCTATCCCATTCTCACTACCCCTGCTTCTAGAAGGGTGTTCCCCCACAAACCCACCCACCCATTCCCTCCTCCCGATCCTGACATTACCTTACACTGAGTATCAAGCCTTGGTAGGACCAAGGGCTTCTCCTCCCATTTGTATCCAACAAAGCCATCCTCTGCTACAAATGCAGCTGGAGCCATGGTGTCCATGTGTACACTTTGGATGGTGGTTTAGTCCCTTTGAAGCTCTGGTCGGTTGGTATTATCACTCTTGTGGTTGGTATTGTCGTTCTTATGGGTTTACATTTAAACCTTTCTCTAACTCTTCCGATGGGGACCCCATTGTCAGTTAAATGGATGGCTGCTAGCATCTGCTTCTGTATTTGTCATGCTCTGGCAGAGCCTCTCAGGAGACAGCTTTATCAGGCTCCTGTCAACATCACTTCTTGGCATCCAAAATATTGTCTGGGTTTGGTGACAGTATATGGGATGGATGGATTCTCAGGTGGGGCCATGTACTGGCTGGATCCCCATGTCGGGCAATCACTGGATGGCCTTTCCTTCAGTCTCTGCTTCAAACTTTGTCTCCATATTTCCTGCTAAGAATATTTTTGTTCCCTCTTCTAAGAAGGCCTGAAGCATCACACTTTAGTCATCCTTCATCTTGAGCTTCATGTGGTCTGAGGACTGTATCTTGGGTAATCTGAGCTTTCATTAAGCACTATGACCAAAAGCAAATTGGAGAGGAAAGGATTGATCTGCCTTAGACATTCCCATCATAGTCTCTAACACTGAAGGAAGTCAAGGTAGGAACTCAAACAGTTAGGAACCAGGAGAAAGTAATGATACTGAAGCCAGGGAGGCATGCTGCTTATGCTCTTGGTCACTATGGCTTCCCACTTCTCAGAGAACCAGGACCAACATCCCAGGGATAGTTGCACCTACAATGGACTGTGTACTCCCCCATGAATCACTTCCTAAGAAAATTCAATTCCCATTAATAACAATTATAGCATCAAATCATCAAAAAGTAGTACGTCCTGAGCTTGAATGAGTCTGCTAGGTGTCCTGCCAGTGACTAGTCCAAATGATTGCTGGTTATGCTATTGTTTCAAGTTTTACTATACAAGCAGATTCATGCTATGGATTATAAATGACTTGTTTTCTCAAAATTCACATTGAAGATTAATCTGTACTGTAAGATAATAAGAAGGAAGAATATCAATCAAATCATAATTTTAAGTGTTGGATATTTGTGGATAAGTAGAATTACATGCAGTCATAAATATGGATCCCCCTATGACTAAATGTTGGAGGGGATTTTGGCAATGTGATGCTATGCACTGCTGTAAAATGCTCCTAACAATATCATCATGAAGGTTATCTCTCTAGGAACATCTTAGGCTGCCCTCTGGCTTCCAAACACCCATGGACATACATGTATAAAAGGTGCTCACATGCTCACATATAACTCTAAAAAGAGTCAGAATTGATATACTCTTGTCACATCAAAACAAGTGCCCTCTCGCCATCCTTCCCTTCTCTGTTCCCTCCCTACCTCCATTCCATTTCATAGTTTAACTAGTTAGTGGTGCTGTGTTGTCAGAAGTAGAAGGTAGACGGTGATAATACTACATAACCGTGTTTGGCTTTGACCAAGACACATACCAGAAAAGGAAACAAAAACATCAGTAAACTAAATTCTGGAGACAATCCTTACATTCTAACAGTGAAACAGTCTATTTTGTTTTATATCACCTATATTACCAAAAGTTTCAGTATATTGAGAAAAACTTCTACATCTACAGTTAGATATTTTTTATCTGTTTTCATTTGTATAACATCTTTAGTTTTAAGCTCTATCCACTCTGCTTTTTGTTGGATTGAATATAAAAAGATTAGAGCCACGAGGTTTGAAGACTAGATATGATTCACTTCAAATTTAATCAAGAATGTTGGTCAGAGTAATTAGTGTCTTATCTAATCATATTTTCATGACTAGAAGGCTTCTTTTAGAGAAATCTCCAAGAGACTAAGTTTTTCAAGTATATTGATTAATTTTAATAACTAAGTTTCTTTATTTGGTATCCCCAAAGAGACCTGCATGAAAAGCAAAGTTTTCCTTAGTAGGCAAGAACTGTTTTTTCCTTGAGGAAAGAGGTACTGCAATCAAAAGTACCCTGGAGGAAAACAGAGATCCTTTAAAAAATTACTAATATGCATGATAAACATAGATTGCAGATGTTTCCACCCTCAAGCTCCAGGCATCAAGCCTTGACAGCTTCAAACTCTGTTTCAATTTAAAACAACAAATTTTCCTAAACAGAATTAATCAGAAAGATTCATAAAATGCCTAAAGGATTTGAGGATGAATACAGATTGTATCTTATTTCAGATACCCATTATTTTGTTTTACCTAAATACACCATGCTTCCTTTATTAGAGTAAGGAACCAGGTCAGTAAACATGTGCTCAGAAATAGTATGAGGTCATTCATAGAGTATATGATCATAACTGATTAAAAGTAAACTAGAAGTGGAGTTATGTTTGCATATAAAGAAACATGTTAAACTAGAGAATGGCATGAATATATTACATCAAAATAACTCAAGAATTTAGACCCCAGAGAACCAAAGAACTATATTAAAAATTGGGGTACAGAGCTAAACAGATAATTCTCAAATGAGGAATCTCAAATGGCTGAGAAACACTTAAAGAAATCGTCAACATCTTTTGTCATTAGTGAAATGCAAATCAAAACAACCCTGAGATTCCACCTCACACCAGTCAGAATGGCTAAGGTAAAAACTCAGGTAACAACAGATGCTGGCAAGAATGTGGAGAAAAGGAAACATTCCTCAATTGCTGGTAAGATTGCAAGGTGGTACAACAACTCTGGAAATCAGTCTAGCAGTTCCTCAGAAAATTGGAAGTAGTTCTACCTGTGGACTCAACTATACCGCTCCTGGACATATACCCAAAAGATGTTCTAACATTTAACAAGGGCACATGCTCTACTGTGTTCATAGCAGCCTTACATATAATAGCCAGAAGCTGGAAAGAATCCAGATATCCTTCAACAGAGGAATGGACACAGAAAATGTGGTACATTTAAAAACAATGATTTCATGAAATTCACAGGCAAATGAATGGAACTTGAAAATATCATCCTGTGTGAGGTAACCCAATCTCAAAAGAGCACACATGGTATGCATTCACTGATACGTGGATATTAGCTAAAAGGAAGCTCAGAATACCCACATCACGACTCACAGACCATATGAAACTCAAGAAGATGGAAGAGCAAACCAAAGTGTGGATACTACAGTACTACTCAGGAGAGAAAAGGGGAAAATCTAGGGGAAGTAGAGGGAAAGCGTAATATGGGAGAAAGAGAGGAGGGAAGGAAAAGAGGGGCAGTTCAGATATGGGAGGAGATGGGGTAGAAGTACAGAGGGTCAGGAATTTGAAAGTAAGTGTATAGTTACGGGGGAGAGGGAGCTTGAGGTAGCCACTAGAAAGTTCCAGATACCAGGGACCCAAGATGTTCCTAGGACCCAACAGGGAGGACTTTGTCCAAACTAGCCAACAAAGTGCAGATTGGACCTAGAGAGACCATATTCAGCTGATTGGTTTGCAGTCCCCTAGGAAAAATAAAATATCAACCAACCATACCCCTCAAAGCTCCTAGGGAAACCACCAACCAAAGAGTATGCAAGGGATACCCATGGCTCCAGCTGGATATGTAGCTGAGAATTGCCTTAACTGGCATCACTGGGAGGTAGCCCTTTGGTCCTGTGGAGGCTTGATGACCCAGGATATGGGAATGCTAGGCCACTGAAGCTGGAGTGGATGGGTGGGCAGGGGAGCATCCCCATAGAAGCAGGGGGAGGAAAGGAGGAGGGAATAGGGGTCTTGTGGAGAGAAAAGTGGGAAGGGGGATAACATTTGAAATGTAAATAAATAAAATAACCAATAAAAAAGAAAAAAATAGAAAATGAAAGCTCAATGTACATATTATTTTAACGTCTCTATGCAAAAACATAAAAAAATAGCATAGTATTTGTTTGATTTTTTTTAAAGATAAGTAGTGTTTGGTTTTACCCAGATCTATAGGCTATGTAAGCCTCTGGTTTTTGCTTAATCAAGTAGTATTATGCATGTGCTGTCTCATGGAGTAGGCATTAAGTAGGCATCAAACATCATTTGGCTACTGACACAAGATCTGTGGCTCCTAATGATACTCTGTCATACTCATGAATCAGTGCCTTATCCAGTCATCATCAGAGAGGTTTCCTCTGGTAGCATATGGGAACAGATAGGTATAGAGACCCACAAACAGATATTACTTGGAAAGATAATTTAAATGGAAGGTCTCCATTAAATCCCTCTTCTCAGGGTTCAGGCAATCCAGAAGATGTGGGGGCAGAAATATTGTAAGAGTCAGAGGGGATGGAGGACACCAGGGGAACAAGGTCTTCTGAATCAACTAGGTAAGGCACATATGTGCTCACAGAGACTGAAGCAGCTATCATAAGCCCTATTCAGCTCTTCAGCTACCAGACAAGATTTTTTTAAAAAAAGTTATAAAGTTGTTCAAAAGATATTGGAGCTGCTATCTTTAGACATTAACCTATAAAATACAAACCATGCCTTTAAATGAAATGATTTCTCATCTTTAAAAAGAACTCCGAGAAGGTTTAGTTTGGGGCTTAGTTACTTCATGTATAATATGTCTGAAGAAATAATCATACACACAAAAATGGGCTCAAATATTCCATACTACATTTTGTTTGATAAGAAGTTGAAGAAGCTTCAATATCTAAGTATCTAAAAATTGCTTCAATTGCATGTAAAATTTCATTTTTTTAATTTTTATGTGCTATATGATTGAAACTAAAAGCAATATAATCTACTTTGGTGAATTTTACTGAAAATAATTTTCAAATATAAATCTGTTTAATTCATTATATAATCTATAACTATTTGCATACATTGGATTCTTTATCTAAATTTTAATGTGCTCAAAAATTAAAATTATTTTGTGTAACACTTAAAATTCTTTTGCATAAAATTGTATGTATATTAACGTGAAAAGGCATCCCTATTCTTTGTGGCTAGAATAAGTGATTGCCCAGCACTCAACCCTCAATGGGACACCTGTATGTACCTCACAAATAAGGAGCAGGGGACATCACAGAAGAGGGAATGGGATTATTCATCTATTTGAAATAATGAAAATTTGAAATTTTAAAGTGAGTGCATGGAGCTACAAAATTTTCCTAAACAGGATAGATATCCTAGTCTTTACCCACAAAAAATGTACAACTAAAATACGTATTCTTTTATATGTAGATGTTGGGTTTTAAGGCACTTTAATAGGCACTTACAAACCCTACAAACAGAGTTAGATAGAGAACAAGGGACTGTGGGAGGAAGGAGACTCTCTGAAGGAATAGGAAATAGAATATCTACTTATGGAATTATTGGGGAGTGGGGAGAGTAGGAAGATTAAATAGAGAAGGAAGTGAGATAAGAGATGACGTATGGAGTACAACTAACATTAAGGTTTACTTGAAAAGTCATGTAGAAACCTACCACTACTACTGTAGAAGCTTCTTAAAATATACACTAACATGAAGAAGATCCAAATGGAGGCACAGAATAATGTGAGAGATGATGCTCCATAAAAACATCTTTCCCAACCACATGAAACATCCTGTGACAAGAATGGATTGAATCTAGATGAGTGTTTGGCCAAGAGGACACCGCACCAACACCGTCTTAGTCACTGTTTTGTTACTGTGAAGAGACATAATTTCTTTATAAAGCAAAGCACTTATTTACAGTTTCAGAGGCTTAGTCCATGATCATCATGGTCGTAAGCACTGGAACAATAGCTGAGAGCTTTACATCCTGGTACACAGGTAACAGGCAGAGAGAGATTAGGTTTGACCCAGGCATTTGAAACCTCAAAGCCCATTCCCAGTTGATACACTACTTCCAACAAGGCAAAACTTCCAAATCCTTTCCAAACATTTCCACTCCCTGGTGTGTGTGTGTGTGTGTGTGTGTGTGTGTGTGTGTGTGTATGTGTGTATGTCTATGGGGCCATTCTTAATCAATTACACTTCTAAACAAGTAATGCTATTACAATATTACAAAGACTATTGGTTACCCACCAGAAATCGATGATAACTTCCTATTGCTGAGGACAATATTGCATGGTATATGGGAGAATTTGAGCTCGTGCTTTACTGTTACTGACTAGTGCTCACAGTACCGAAAGCTACTCCACATAGTACCAGAGGAAAGGTGAAAAACAAGACAGCTACAAGGCTGAGGTCTACATGGTGACATGCCTGCATGATATTTTGGTGCAATAGTGGTACAAACATTGTGAGGGTAACCATTCATTAGGTGATTGCATTTATGGAGCACTCCATGAGGAGGAGCTCATGCCTCACACAATTGAGGTGGCCAAGAAGAGACTACATAGGCCACGGATATAGGGAAAAATCAAGTAGTATTTTTCTGCTCAAGAAACATGGCAATAGAAATGATTCCTAACAACATTCTGCTATACACAAAGATCTCCGTCTTTTTCAGTCATTACCAGATAAGCTTCCTTGAGCAGGAGATGGGAACGAGTACAGAGGCCCACAACCAGACAATGTGTTGAGAATGAGAGACCTTGAAACACTCAGTCCTAAATGGGATATATTCATCAAATTCCACCTCTCAGGACTCAGAGATCAATGAAGAGGAAGAGGTAGAGTCTAAGAGTCAGAGAGGGATGGATGACCCCAAGGAAACATTGTCCTCTAGACACGAGAGGACTGAGCACATATGCACTCACAGAAAGTTGTATCATGTATAGTGCTTACATATGGTTAAGTCGGTACAGCACCAGCACCAAGAGAGGGGAGTGCAGAAAAGCACCCTTCACTAACCAAAAAATTATCTCCAATTGATATCTGCATGCAATGGAAAAAATAGTTCTCTCAAATTGAGTCTCATTGGATATATGGCTCCACACTTAAGGTCAGACCTCATGACTTGCAGTAGTTGGGCAATTTGAAATAATCCTTTCTGTTTGTTCTCTTGCTTTAATGGGATATTCCTTGTATATTACCGTTTTGTGATTTTGTATGCATTTTGATTTTTATGCACATGTGTTTCTTGCAATTATTTTCTTTTTCTCTTTTTTGTTTTGTTTTGTTTGCATTTTTGTTCTGTAAAGAGAGAGGAAAATTAAGCATGAATGAGTGGGTGGGAAAAATGTATGAGTGGTTGGGGAAAGAGAAACAATAACCAGAATATATTATGAAATATATAGTGTTCAGCAAAGATAAAAATTAAAAAGAAAATAAGTAGAAGAGGGGGCATATAAAATGTTAAGAGCTAGAGTTCAGGGAACAGTGCTATGAAGTGTTATTTTCTGGACATCAGAGGGTCTTTGCATGCTTTGCATGAATGGGTTCACAGTAGCTGTTATTTAGCTTAAGACCTGTACAAGATCAAGCCAGTCAACAGTGTCATGTGGATGCAGGAGGAACTTAGGAAACTTTACTGCTTGCTGAAGAGCCATATATTGCAACAGGGAAAGAGAAAGTCATTTATTTTTTGTAAAGCTGTGGCCTACTCAGTTGCCCAGGCTTCAGAAAATGTATTTACAACTAGAAATATTATCAGCACCAATTGGATATTTTGGGTTAATGGAGGAGATAAGGAAATTCATGATTGTAAAAAGAATGTATTTTGGATATATCTGTGAGTAGAGTAGATTTGGCACACATATGATCAAGATACATTTTATACATACATGAAATTTTCAATGAATACATTAAAATATTTAAAATGTTTTTTGTGTCTGCACAAATGTTTAATTTATTAACAATATCTGTTGTGTGTAGAAAATGTAAATATGTGGGACTAAGGATGTTGCTAAGACTACATGTCATTGCAGGGCACTATGCTTTATGTCCAGCATTGAAAAAATACACTCTCATAGTTTATCACATAGAAATAATGTGTCCTGAGCATATGGGCAGCCAAGAACTAGAAATATAAGTTATCCAGGTTTCATTATCTTTAGAGAGAAATGTGTTTTTCCTAAATGTTAAAGGAATTTATGGCATTGATTTCTCTGTAAAGGATGCCTGCAATATCCTTAGAAGCAATTACACAAAGAATAAAAATTGGTTTTATGTGGTCATTTCTTCTATCAATTGCCAATAGCATTTGTGAGTATACAATTGTTTTGTTTCTGTGCAAGCTTGCTCCTCTATGTTAAAGGGATACATGTGGCATTTATGTTTCATGATACATAAGAGGGAATTGAGTATTAGAGCCATATAAAGATGAATTCTCGCAGTGTCTTTTGGATACCTGTCCAACATCAGTGTCTAATTGCCTCTCTTGTTAGATTCCTAGCAAGCACTTGCCATCTTTTGCTTTTACCCAGAAACACACACACACGCACATGCACACACACATGCAAACACATATTCACATACACACACACTCACACACATACACACACGCACATGCACACACACACACACACTTTGTGTTTTTCAAAAGATGTATATGGCAAAGTACAGTTTGTAGAAATGTGACGTTGGAATAGCGTTCTAAGTGAAAGTTTCTCCATCTTAATAAAGAGGGCAATTGAGACAGAGACCAGAGATGTCAAATTTTTGAAGGCTATAACTACTATACTTAGCATTCTGTTTCCTAAGCTCCTACAGAACCTTAGGAAGTCTCTTATAAAACTAATCCTCAGTACTAAGATGAATTTTAAATCATGTCCCCACAGAAATAGATGAAAGACTTCAAGCAAACTTATACCTTTAGCCTTCTGGTCTCCATCTAAACCCAGAGCTGGAACTGTCACAGAACCCTTGGACCCTAAACCTGCCCACAGACAGCTGCTCTGTCAGGAGTGCCTTCACTCCTAAACCCACCAGTAGGACCCAAATTTCTCTTCACTGACTGTCCAAGGAGATACCTGCCAGGAACACATGGGATGTTGGGGCCACAGGGTGGCCTGCTTCCATTCCCTATCAGCACCCAGAGCTAAGGCTATCCCATAGCCCTCCAGACCTAAAACCTGTTCTGGGAGAACTGGTCACCCAGAATGGTCTTAATTCTAAGATCACAGGCCCACAGACACAGAGGCCCACAGGAGGGATAAGCTCCACTCAGAGAAAGCAAGACCAATTAACATCATAGATAACCAGATGGCAAGAGGGAAACGCAAGAAGTCAAGCAACAGAAACCAGGATGAATTGGCCTCGTCAGAACCCAGTTCTCCAACCACAGTAAATACTGGATATCCCAACACATCAGAAAAGAAAGATTTAGCTTTAAAATCACATCTCATGATGATGATACAGGACTTTAAGAAGGAAATAAATAACTCCCTTTAAAAAGTACAGGAGAACATGGGTAAAAAGGCTTATATCCTTTTAAGAAACAACCTTAAAGAATTATAGGAAAACACAAACAAACAGGTGAAGAATTGAACAAAACACCCAGGATCTAAAAATGGAAAAAGAAACCACAAAGGGAAACAACCCTGGAGATAGAAAACCTAGGAAAGAGTTCAGGAGTTATAGACACAAGCATCACCAATAGAATAAAAGAGATTAAAGTGAAAAATCTCAGAGGCAGAAGATATCATAGAAAATATTGACACAACAGTCACAGAAAATGCAAAAAGCAAAAAGCTGCTAACCCAAAACATCCAGGAAATCCAGGACAGAATGAGAAGACCAAACTAATAGCTACAGAAGAGAATGAAGATTCCCAACAAATTGCCAGTAAATAGTTTCAACAAAATTATAGCAGAAAACTTCCTAAAACAAAGAGATTCTTATGAACATATAAGAAGCCTACAGAAGTCCAAACATATTGTACCAGAAAGGAAATTCCTCCCATCTCATAATAGTCAGAACACAACATACAAAAAAACAAAGAATATTAAAAGGAATAAGGGAAAAAGTCAAAGAACATATGAAGGCAAGCCTATCAGAATTTCACCAGACTTCTCAACAGAGACTATGAGTGCTAGAAGATCCTGGGAAGATGACATATAAAACCTAAAAGAACACAAATGACAGTCCAGGCTACTATATCCAGCAAAACTCTCAATTAATATAGATGGAGAAACCAAGATATTCCATAATAAACAAATTTCCACAATATCTTTCCACAAATCCAGCCCTACAAAGGATAATAGATGGAAAACTCCAAAAGAAAAAGGGACACTACACCAAGAAAAAGAAAGAAATTTATCTTCTATCAACAAACCCAAAAGAAAATAGTCACATACACATAATTCCACCTCTAACAACAAAAAGAACAGTAAACAATAATCACTATTCCTGAATATGTCTTAATATCAATGGATTCAATTCTCTGATAAATAGACATAAACTAATGGATTTCATATGTAAAAAGGACCCAGCACTTTGCTGCATACGGGAAATGTACCTCATTGACAAATACAGACACTATCTAAATGTAAAAGGTTGGGAAAATGTTTTCAATGCAAATGGTCCCAAGAAACAAGCTGGAGTAGCCATTCTAATATCGCATAAAATTGAGTTTCAACTAAAAGTTTTCAAAAATATAAGAAAGGACATTTTATACTCTTCAAAGGAAAAAAATTCTACCAAGATGAAATCTCAATTCTGAATTCCAAATACAAGGTTACCCACATTCATAAGAGAAGCTCAAAGCATGCATTTCACCACACACAATAATAGTAGGAGACTTTAATATATCACTATCATCAATGGACCGATGAGAGAAACAGAAAATAAACTTAGACACACTGATAGCAATATAAGTTATGAACCCAATGGATTTAACAGATATCTATAGAACATTTTATCCTAAAACAAAAAAATATACATCTTTCTCACGACCTCACGATACCTTCTCCAAAATTGACCACATACTAGGTGACAATAGAGGTCTCAGTAGATAGAAGGAGACTTACATAATCCCATGCATCATATCAGATCGCCAGGGGGTAAGGCTTGTATTCAATAACAACACAAACAACAGAAAGTCCAAATACACATGGAAGCTGAACAATGTTCTACTCAATGACAACTTGGTCAAGAAAGAAACAAAGAAAGAAATTAAAGACTTCAGAATTTAATGAAAATGAAGGCACAATATATGCACACTCGTGGGATACAATGAAAGTAGTGCTAAGAGGAAAACACAAAGCTCTGAGTGCCTCCAAGAAGAAACTGGAAAAAAACAAACACTTGACAGCACACCTGAAAGCTCTGGAACAAAAAGAAGCAAATACACCCAAGAGGAGTAGACTGCAGGAAATAATCAAAATCAGGACTGATATCAACCAAGTAGAAACAAAAAGTACTATACAAAGAGTCAACAAATCCAGGAGCTGGTTCTATGAGTAAATCAACAAGATAGATGAACTCTTAGCCAGACTAACAAGAGGAAACAGAAACAGTCTCCAAAGTAACAAAATCAGAAATAAAAGGGAGATATAACAACAGAAACCGAGAAAATTCAAAAAATTATCAGATCCTACTATAAAACCCTATACTCAACATAACTGGAACATCTGGAGAAAATGGAAAATTATTTTAGAGAGATACCTGGTACCAAAGTTAAATCATGATCAAATAAACCATCTAAACAGTATCATAACTCCTAAAGAAATAAAAGCACTCATTAAAAGTCTCCCAAAGAAAAAGCCCCAGACCAGATGGGATTAGGGCAGGATTATATCAGATGTTAAAAGAAGACATAATCCCAATAATCTACAAACTATTCCACAAAATAGAAACAGAAGGAACACTAGCTGATTCATTTATTTGAAGTCACAATTATGCTTAGACATAAACCACACAAAGACCCTACAAAAAAAGAGAACTGTGGACCAATTTTCCTCATGAATATCAATGCAAAAGTACTCAATAAAGTTCTCACAAATGGAATCCAAGAACACATAAAAATGATCATTCACCATGATCAAGTAGGCTTCATTCCAGTGATGCAAGAATGGTTCAATACACAGAAATCCATCAATGTAATCTACTATATAAACAAACTCAAGGAAAATAAACCATGTAATTATCTCATTAGATGGTGACAAAGCATTTGACAAAATTCAACACCCCTTCATGATAAAAGCCCTGGAAAGTTCAAGAATTCAAGGCCCATACCTAAACATAGTAAAAGCAATATACAGCAAACCAGTAGCCTACATCAAACTAAATGGAGAGAATCTTGAAGCAATCCCACTAAAATCAGAAACTAGACAAGGCTGCCCACTCTCTGCCTACCAATTCAATATAATACTCCAAGTCCTAGCCAGAGCAATCAGAAAACAAAAGGAAGTCAAAGTGATATAAATTGGAAAGGAAGAAATCAAAATATCATCATTTGCAGAAGGTAAGATAGTATATTTAAATGACACCAAAAATTCTACCACAGGACTCCTACACCTGATAAACATTTTTGGCAAAGTGGCTGGATATAACATTAACTCAAACAAATAAGTACCCTTTCTCTACTCAAAGGACAAACATGCTGAGAAAGAAATTAAGGAAATGACACCTAACCCAATAGCCACAAATAATATAAAATACATTGGTGTGATTCTAACCATGCAAATGAAAGTTCTGTATGACCAGAACTTCAAGTCTCTGAAGAAAGAAATTGAACAAGATCTTAGAAGATGGAAAGATCTCCCATGCTCATGGATTGGCAGGATTAATATAGCAAGTATGGCCATTTTAGTAAAAGCAATATACAAATTCAATGCAAGCCCCATCAAAATTCCAACTCAATTCTTCATAGAATTAGGAAGAGCAATTTGCAAATTCATTTGGAATAGCAAAAAAAAAAATCCAGGATAGCAAAAACTATCTTTACAATAAAAGAACTGGGGGAATCACCATCCCTGAACTCAAGCTACATTATGGAGAAACCGTGATTAAAACTGCATTGTATTGGTACAGAGACAGGGAGGTAAATCAATGGAACAGAATTGAAGGCACAAAGGTTAACCAACACACCAATGGTCATTTGATTTTTGACAAAGGAGCCAAATCCATCCAATGGGGGAAAAAGATAGCATTTTCAACAAATGGTGCTGGTTCAACTGGATGTGAGGTAGAAGAGTGCAAATTCCTCCATTCTTACCACTGTGTACAAAGCTCAAATCCAAGTGGTTCAGAAACCTGCACATAAAACCAAATACACTGAAACTAAATGAAGAGAAAGTGGGGAAGAGCCTCGAATACAGGGGAAAATTTTCTGAACAGAATACCAATGGCTTATGCTCTAAGATCAAGAATTGACAAATGGCATCTCATAAAATTTCAAAGCTTCTGTGAGGCAAAGGACACTCAATTGGACAATATTGTGACCAACAGATTGGGAAAAGATCTTTACCAATCTTACATCCGATAGAGGGCTAATATCTAATATATACAAAGAATCAAGAAGTTAGACTTTAGAGAATCAAATAATCCAATAAAAATGTGGTATAGAGCTAAGCAAATAATTCTCAACGGAGGAATACCAAATGGTTGAGAAGCACCTAAAGAAATGTTCAACATCCTTAGAAATCAGGGGAATGCAAATCAATACAACCATGAGATTCCACCTCACACCAGTCAGAACAGCTAAGATCAAAAACTCAGGTGACAGTAGATGCTGGCAAGGATGTCAAGAAAGAGGAACACTCCTCCATCGTTGGTGGTATTGCTAGCTGGTACCACCACTCTGGAAATCAATCTGGAGATTCCTCAGAATATTGTACATAGTACTACCTGAGGACCCAGCTATACCACTCCTGGGCATACACCCAAAAGATGATCCAACATATAACAAGGACACAAGTGCCACTATGTTCATAGCAGCCTTATATATAATAATCATAAACTGGAAAGCTCCCAGATGTCCTTCAACAGAGGAATGGATACAGAAAATGTGGTGGATTTACACAATGAATTTACTCATCTATTAAAAACAATGACTTCATGATTCATATAGGCAAATGGATTGAACTAGAAAATATCATCTTGAGTGAAGTAACCCAGTCACAAGAGAGCATATATGGTATGCACTCACTAATAAGTGCATATTAGCCCAAAAGTATAGATTACCCAAGATACAATCACCAGACCAAGTGAAGCTCAAGAAGAAGGACAACCAAAGTACAGATGCTTCAGTCCTTCTTAAAAAGCGGAACAAGAATATTCATAAGAGGGGATATGGAGGCAAAGTTTGGAGCTGAGACTGAAGGAATGACCATCCAGAGACTGCCCCACCTGGGGATCCAGCCCTTACACACACAGTCACCAAATCCAGACAATATATTGGATGCCAAGGGGTGCATGTTGGTAGGAGCCTGATATAGCTGTTTCCTGAGAGGCTCTGCCAGAGCATGACAAATGCACAGATGGGTGCTGGCAGCCAATAATTGAACTGAAAATGGGGTCCCAGTTGGAGGCGTTAGAGAAATGATTGAAGGAGCTGAAGGGGTTTGGAACCATGTAAGAACAATAATACCAACCAACCAGACCCCTCCAGAGCTCTTAGTGACTAATCTACTAACTAATGAGTAGACATGGAGTGACCCATGACTCCAGCTACATATGTAGCATTCTCCAATATCAATAGGAGGAGAATTCCTTGGTCCTATGAATTCTTGTTTCCCCAATGTAGTGGGATACCAGGGTGTTGAGGTGGGATTGGGTGGGTGGGAGTGGAAGCATCCTCCTAGAAGCATGGGAGGGGATATTAGAGAGGGGGAAGATGATAACATCTGAAACACAGATACATAAAATATCCAAGAAAAATAAAATTAAAAAATAAATAAAGACTACCCTCATTTGTATATCTATCTTTTATTTCATACCAAGAACAGGAGAGGAACTTTATCTAAATGCACATTAAATTATCATCAGAAAAAGGAATGTCGGTTTTACTTATTTAAAACATTCTAATTGTAGCTCAAAATGTATCACAATCTTATTGTTAGCATTAATATTTTTCTTTTTGTTCTATATTTATACAAGATGGGTGTATAGGTCTTTCTGTATCTATTTATATACATAAACTCCATGTAAAAATATAATAAATATAATAATGTTGACTTCATAAGTTAATGATTATTATTTTACTCAAAGTAATAAGATATTAATAGAAAAATCATAAGTTAAATATTACAAATAAATAAAAAAACACCAAATTATGAAATAAAATAATCAACTAGAAATCTACAGCGTACTCCCAAGCACCACATTAGGGCACTCAACAGAAGGGGATGACACTGAATGAAGCAAGAATTGGCCTAATGAGTCCTGATGACAAAAATGCTTGCTCTTTAGAGAACGGAGTAGGAAGCCAGGGATGGAACGGTGCTGAATCTCATGTGTGATCCATAATCCAGGGTAATTAGTGATGCCCAGTCATCTAGGCATATGCACGTGTGCAAAAGAAAAAGGGAACTCTATCTTACTCACACACAGACTACAGTAGATATGTAGGTTAGAAGGTGACTCCTATCCATGCGATAATTCAGATACATAACTCCTTTTCATCATCCTTCAGGATCGGGATTCTGCCCATGGGCATCTTAGAAAAGGAAAGAACAATATTTAAGGTGTTGGTTCAAGTGGCATGCATGACTTCTACACTGGAATCATTACAAATATACATGCGTGCAAAAAAGATGGGGATTCAGTATTATCAGGAAAGGCTTGGTGGTGAAGTTTGGCCCAGGTTCTTCCTCTCAGCCCAGTCTGAGAAATGAGACTCAGACTCAACGAATATTTACAAATACTTTGGCCATATAGCTAGACTCTTCTATGATTGGATATAACTTAAAATATCCCGTGTTTTTCTAACCTACATTCTGTACCTGGGTCTGGTTTCCATGTGACAACTCTTCACATCTTCCTGGTGCATCACCCTGCCTCCTTCTTTTCCAGAATTCTTTTTCCTCCTGATGTCCCATATTCTCTATCCTGCCTAAGTCATAGGCCATAGGTTTTTTAATTGACAGTCAATGCACCCATACAACACATGTTCTCTCTATAGACTGGAGTGTAATTACTGTGCAGGGGATTTAAATACAGGCTTATAAGTCATTAAAAAAAAAGACATCCAGAAAGCTAACGATGAAGGAAAACAGTAAATAAAACTTATCCTGGTCTCATTCACTTTCAGAATAAGTGCTTTGTTTTGTTTTTTGCAAGTGCTAATTTTGGGCATTGGCTCCTCAGATGTTTACTCTTCATGTAGATGATCACCAAGCAGTCTTTACCGTGGGAAAGTATAAGGAAACGATCGCATGTACCGAGCTCGATAAAACGTGGCTTTTGTACAGGTAGATGGGTCCACTGTGGACGCATGCTCATATCCATTTCTCACTTCAGGAAATTTGAGACCTTTATAAAAACGCCCCAGCTCTCCCACCTTTGCCTCATACAGTTCTATCTCAGTTTTCAGGCAAATTCAGTCTGCTATCCACAGAAATTTATCATAGCCATTAACATAAAACCATCTTCCTAGGTAATTCGTCCAGCCATGGCTCTGGGTGATGCGTTTTTGCTTTATTTCCCTCTGAGTGATTATCTGTCTGGACAATATATCTTGAACAAACCCATAAAGGTCCTGAACATGGTTTTTGTTTTGCTGGTTTCCTATCTTTTGTGAAATGTGTTCCAGGAATCTCCTTGAGACAGGCCTCTTCTCTAAGAGCCAACCTTTACAAAGCCATGGCTGCCTCTGTGATCTCTAACTGAGGCTTCTCAGTTACATTTCCTCAGCTTACAACTGACTGACCAGCACTGGCCAAGCTATGCTCCTTTTTCTTTTTTCTTTTCTTTTCATTCTTTTCTTTTCTTTCTTCCCTTTTCTTTCTTTCTTCCCTTTTCTTTCTTTCCTTCCCTTTTCTTTCTTTCCTTCCTTTCTTCTTTCCTTCCTTCCTTCCTTCCTCCCTTTCTTTTCTTTCTTTTCCCTTTCCTTTCTTTCCCTTTCTTCCTTCCTTCCTTCCTTCTTCTTCTCTTCTTCTTCCTTTTCTTTCTTTCTTTCTTTCTTTCTTTCTTTCTTCTTTTTTAGTTCCTTGAGCTTCCCTTCCTTGTGACTCCTGCTCTGTCCTACTAAGGTATTTGTGGCTGCAGGAAATAGGTTTATTTCAGCTTAAATCCAGTCAAATGTGACTGAGATTTCTGTCTTAAGAATGTTTACTGTATCCCAATCTCCCCCTAAAGCCTCCAGTCCTCCATTGATCCTGCTCTGAGTTACAAGATTCATATATTCAGCTTGCCTACCACATCCATGTAGCTTCTTAGTATTTTATCTCGAGTTCTCATTAGTTATCGTTCTGCTTCCAGATTAATAAACTCTGTTCAGTCCTAGAAATATAATCATAAGAATTGGCAGCAGAGTAATATCAGCTAAAATGTGTTACATTTTTCTGGAGGATTGGAAAATCAAAATAATTTATGAAATAAAAGAAGATAATTCTTTACAAGGTGGTGAAGAAATCAGAAAGCATGAAAAATCATAGTTATAATGTATACCATAACATGACAAAATTTAATGTAAAATTAACAATGATCATACAGAAATCATATGTCTAGATATATTTTGAAAACCTTAATCAAGTACCTTATATTTTTATAAACCTTTGTATCTGATGCTATTTCACCTACTATTTTACAAAACAAATAAAAATACATAGGAACAAATAATTAAGGGGTAAAAATTTAAATAATTTTCAACTTCTCAAAAAATTCTAAGTTAATAAAAACGTGCCATTGTATTAATGTTGGCTCTGACACCAGGTGTTTAGTCTTGTTCATACTCATCTAATTAAGCGTTCACAAATAACCATTCTTCTTCCCTTCTCTCTTCCTCTGGTCATCTGAGTTTATGGAGCTATTAGTGTGCCCAGATAAGATCCCCTGGCTGAGAATGTCCACAGGACGAATGAGATGCTAACAGTCTGTGACAGTGAGTCCAATTGGCAAAGAGACAGACAGATACTTTATATTGGAATGCCCTTGCTGGGACAGCTGTGAAGACTGCGTATGACACTCAGGAATTGTGTGTGCTGTTCACGTTGGAGATAACCTCTTCTCATTATACTGTAAAGACAGAGGACGCTCCAACAAAATGTAGACAAGAAGCATTTCATTTAGAATTTTATATATAGGCATTGCATTATGGAAATGTGTCAAAAATCGTTTTAAAGAAGTGTGTGTATGTGTGTGTGTGTGTGTGTGTGTGCATGCATGTGCATGCAAATGAGGAAAACATCAAATGAAATGCAATATTTAGGGAGTAGGTTGAGATATACTTACAGTGCCAAAGAAGTAAGTATATTCATGAAAAAAAGCACCCTTGCAAAGTATAATATAGTTCAGAGACAATGTGACAAAGATGAGTTCCAGGAAGAAATAAATTTCAAAATAAACTAACATGAAGTGACTATTAAACTTTTACATCAATTTTATAAGATAATTTGATATTAATAAAAATCTAATGAATAAGCCATTCTAACCTACCATCTGCCTAAGAAAAAAAGTATTAGAAATTTCCAGGTCTCATATTTGAGGGCAACAATCTCTTTTCAATATAGATTGGGCATAACCATTACTAGAACATTGGTTGCTCTATAAGGCTGCACATTAGAAATACATGCTTCAAAATACTGGTGAGTTTGGAAAACAAATGTGCACACGTACAGAGAAGCTTTGGAAACAGCAAAGTTCAAGTGTTTTTAGATGGTGTCAGATAATCCATTCCTCGTTCCTTGACGTCATTTGAATGCTGAGGGTGCACTTGTCATGGTGATGACATTACCACACAGAATGGGTATCTTTGATCGCTTTGTTATGTCAGACATCTACTAGGTTTTGTAGTGATGAATCCATTAATCATGGACCCTTTTATTTCATAATTAGCAGAGCCACACTGCTCTGAGTTATGATGCAAACATGTCCTATCGAAGACTAAACTAACCTTTCACTGCTGCTAACAAGAAGCGATGCCCTACGCAATGATTAAATCCTTGAGCCAACATTTCACATTGCAAGCTGTTTAGATTTCAAGATGTCTAATCTATAAATGCAAACAAAGAAGTTCATCTTCTTACTCTGCTGACATAACAAAACCCTCTAATGAAAGCTGTGATTTCCTGCTGTTCTGCATTTAGCAATAAGGAAATACTACCGAGACCATTGTACCTGATGAAAATGTAGATACACAAGATCATATATTTCCACTAGTGATAGCAGACTTAGAAAACTGAATCCTGATAGTTTACTTCTAGATTCTCATCCAGTTTTCCTAGTTATGTCACATGGCACTCAAAGTTCATGCCAAATAGCATTTTATTTTCTGTGACCTGATAACTAGCTGAAAAGAAAAACAAAACTCCATTCAACTCTATAAATATGACCTGGTAAAAGTTTTGCACAGCCACTTTCTGCAGGCGATAGCTATGCACCAGTGTTCACCCAAAGAAATTCTAGTTCATAACCCTTAGGGCTTTATACAGCAAATGTCACATTTCCCATGTGCAGATAAATTCATAAATCAATGTGTGCAGCTCATATTGCCTGGATCTGTATAGCAAAATTTAATCAGCTAAACACATACAAATTTTGCCATACTTCACCCACTGCTATGGTGAGATCAGAAGGCAGCAAATGTAGCTGGATGACAAAGAAGCCTTGCAATTAATGTCAGGCAGATTCTGGGTAAAATATATTATGAGAATGTGACTAACTCCTATGATGAGTAAATCTTGTTTCCACAATGCAAAATAGAAGGAGAAAATAGTTTTTGCAATTTACAAGAGTAAAATCATAAGTAGATGTTTTCTTGCATTCAGGCAAAGCCACGTTGCTTGGAGAACATCACAAAAGGTAGATATTTAGACTATAAGAATGGAGAGAGAGGGGAGAAAACAGGATAGTGTATCATATTTACTGTATGGTTTTCAAAAAAGGGTATCTCATTGTATTTTGAATAGGAAAAATAGGTAAAACAAGCTATGATTTCTTGCAATACAGTTTAAAAGGGAGGTAAGCACTTGAAAATTTATAATTGGCAGGTTATCGAGGTCATCTACTTCTGGATAAGGTTTTGCATAAATCATGCTAGAATAAACACTCTGTCACCAGTGAGACTGAAAGAGAAGATATGTCACTGGTAGATTGAAGCTAGGACAAGTCGTGAAAAGCCTTACTATCAAGTCCAGTTTGTGTTCTTTTACATTCTAAAGCCACCAGGTGGTATGAAGAATCAAACTAGATTTTACAGAAGGCTACATGATAGAGGTTGTTATTAAAGAAAAAAAAAAAACGAGCATTGTTTTAAGTATTTTTCTAGGTCACTCTGCTCCAAGTAGCTCTGGAGACAAGTAGCTCCAAGGTCATGCTTGGCAAATGATACAAGAAGTACTTTACGTAAATCACTAAATCAATTTAAAAAATCGGTATCTGATAATTGGCCTTTTCTACCTATAGTACCTATAATATTGGCTGGGGGTGTCCTTAATTTTAAAAGTCCTAGCTTTGTAGGAAAATCAGACATAATGGTGGACATGATTGAGATACTAGAGGAACAAGGCTAGTCTCATAGAAGGTCTTCCAATATCTGATGCTATTTCCCACATCGTTAGATTACACAGGCGCAGAGACAAAGATGCTAGGGTTAGGACCTGACCATTCACAGTTGAAACTGACCATAATAATATACTTACGAGCAGTTTTCTCAATCGTACGGTCAGTACACTTCAAGTTCGACAAATAAATGATTATACCAAGATAGATAGCAGATTCTACCTGGAAGTTGTCATAGCGCCATAGTAGTGAGCCTGTATAAATGATTCTATCCATTTTGGGAATTAAAATAGATTATGGTAAAATCCATGTCAGAATATGGACTGCATCCCCCTCCTTGTCCATGCTTAATCCCACCTGTATTTAATTTGCTTCCTGTTGTAGTGATAAAGAACATGACCAAAAAATAACATAGAGAGGAAATGGAATATTTATATTGCACATCCTGATCACAGCTCATCACAAAGGGAACTCAGGACAAGAGGGCAAGCAAAATCAGAGGCAGGAACCATGGAGAAAACAGTGTTAATTGACTAGTTATCAGCTCTTCCTAGCTCCTAGCTCTCTCTCTCTCTCTCTCTCTCTCTCTCTCTGTCTCTGTGTCTGTCTCTATCTCTCTCTGTCTCTGTCTGTCCATGTCTCTCTCTGTCTCTCTCTGTCTCTCTGTCCCTCTCTTTCTCTCTCTTTTCCTCTTCCTCTCTCCTTTTTTTTGTTGTTTGTTTGTTTGTTTTAAGACAGGGTTTCTCAGTGTGTAGCCCTGGTAGACCTGGAACTTGCTATATAGACCAGTCTGGCCTCGCACTCAGATATCTCACTGCCTCTGCTTCTGAATGCTGCCCTTCCCATTCCCAACCAGTCCCAACTGCTTTCTTATACAACTCTGGGCTACCTGAAAAATGTCTGTCTCCTCGTCTATCAATCATTAATCAATAAAATATCCTGGCCTGATGGAAGCAATCCCTAATTTGAGAACTTTTTGACCAGATATGTCTATGTTTGTGTCTGCTTAACAAAACACCACTATACTTCTCATGGAAACCCATGCAGGCCTGTGTTTCTTTGTATTAAGTGAACAGATGCTCCCAAACAAAGGAAAGGGTACACACTTGATAAGGGGCAAACTTGTATGTCATAACTTATTATGTTTTTTATCTGTAGATCTAATCTCCACATTTCTCTGGCCCCCTCTCTATACAAAAGAAGACTGGATCACCAAAGCTTTCTATACAGCTCAATTAGTTGGAGTTTTTGGCAGGAAAGGAGAAAGAATGGGCATTGATTTCCCTTGCTTCATGATCTCAGTCAATAGGCAGGCCATTTCACATTTCTCCATTAAGCACCCATCATAGTGGGTTGGTCTGATGCTGCTTGTATTCTAAGGCTAAATACTGGCTTCACAATATACAATTATACCTCATGTACATTAAGTGTTATTTGTAGCCTGTGATTGGGAGGGAGAAAGGCAGGACTTGATGTTCAATTTTAAGGGTTGCCGATAGAGGGCGAAGAAAGAAGTCAGAAGTATAGGAAGCAGTCATAACCACATGGGCATGACAAACAGCAAATAACAGGGGATTTTATAGCTGGGGAATAGGTTAGTATAGCTCAAAATCTGTTCAGTCTAGGATTATAGCTTGTAAATAAATACCAGGATGGTGTGTCTTTTACACGGAATTTATAGGATTATAAATTCCGTGCACACACATTCTGTCTGGGATTAACCAGTAAGAAATTAAACCTCACAAGATTCAGCAATTCATTTATCTTTTCAGGGTGAGAGGTAATGACCATTTCCCGTTTACACAGGTCTCAGAAGCTTCATGGTTCTTCACTTCCTGTTGAACACAAGGATAATCTTATTTATTAGCAATCTTTGATTTCCTCTTTTGAGTCCCTTCTCCAGCCTACAATAAATACATCATTCTTTTAACCGGCCCAAAGATGTGGTGGTCCTTACCACTAGATTTAATGCTAAAAGACTGCAGCAGGAGAATTACAATCTCAATGGGATCCTGTTCTACATAACAACGCCCTGTCTCTAAAACAAAGCAAAAATTAGCATGGGTAAAAAATGCATTTTCATTGACCAACATTATTTTGGAAAAATACAAAATTATAGTAAAACAAAACATATAAAATAAATGGGGTACAGTGGTAAACCCAATATTAAATAATGAAGGGCCTAATAAACTAAAAAAAAGAAGCTTAAAAAATAACCATTTTTCATTTTGTGCTTTTTCTTATTTTGTATATGAATGGGACATAACACAGGCTGGTCTTTAATACATTATATTGTCAAAACTTGCCTCAAACTTATGACCCCTTTATCTAAGCTTTGCCAGTACTGAGATTTTATGTGTGAAGTAGCATACTTGGCAAACTGTGGTTTTTTTAAAATTGATTTTCAACATCAACTGTACTATTAAACACAAAACATTTGTTCCCATATTTCAAAAGGTATTTTAAAAGAATCAGTATGGTTGGAAGATGATGGATAAATAGAAATGGTGGTTTATTATATTTTATCCTGTCTATCTTGAAATTAATATGTTCTATTTAACTCTAATTGAGAGAGATTGAATCAATAAATGTATTTGCACCAAATGTGTTTAGTTCTAAACTATGGAAGATCAGCATATTAAAGTAGTTTTTCTTAGACAGTTCTCTAAGGATGTCATATTTGATTTGCATAAAAATTTAAAATGATGTCACAGAGTAAACAAATTTATGTCAAGACATATTACATTAAAATAATTATATCTTTTATAGACTACATGTCTTAATTGTTTCATCAAAGTTCCTGGTACATGCATATTTTATAAATAACAGAAAATATGTGATCAGAAAAGCTGGGATTAGCAGTGATAAAACAAAAATGAGTGATCCTGATTAATAAAGAAATTTGGTATTAACAAAATATAATAGCATAAAAACCAGAACTGACTTACCTAGATCAATAAACCCAGACTTTTAAATTATTTTTTTTCAGGAAAAGAATATTTTAATGGTGTTGTTATATAGCGTGTTGGCTAATTCCAGTGGATCTTCTTCTCTTACTGCTGACATTATCTCCAATATTTGAACAATGTGGCAGGGCTTGTTCCTGTCTTTTAAACAGCACCCGGCTTCCCACTTCTTTTTGGTCGGAAATGCGGTTTTTATGTATTTTGATCCAGCATGTGTACTTTTAACTCCACACCAAGGTGCATCTGTCTCAATCATTAGTTTTTCACTAGATATTGACTTCAGAACTTCCAAATTAGCTCCAGTTTTCAGAGAGCAACCATTAAATCCTATATAAAGGTCCAAGTCAATCAAAGCAGCCGCTGCTTCCTTCGTACCATAAAATGAATGCACCACTCCACCCACACACCGATCTCTATATCTTCTCATAATATCCAAAAAACTCAGTATGTGAATTTTGACAATGAAGAAACATTGGTAATTTTGTTTGTTCTGACAATTCAAATTGTTTTTCAAAATATTTGAGTTGAGTATCTTTGGGACAAAACTGAAGTTGGTCAAAATCAAGTCCACACTCCTCTATTGCTACAACTTTTCCTTTGTTGTTTTCAGCAAGGTGCAGCAATCCTGCTAAGTACTGGTCAGGGCTGTCCTTCTCAAACTCATCACATCTCGTGGGATGACACCCCACTGTACTGAAAAACATGTCATTTGTTTGTGCCAACCACAGTGCCTCTTTACTGTCTTGTAGACTTCCACCTGTGATCATAAACTTTTTAACACCAATCTGGACAGCTCTCCCTATTACCTCTTGTAAATCATCTTGATGCTTCTGCACCCCCCTATAAATTCCTCTGATCATAGGATCTGTCAGGTTGATTCCAATATCCACGAACTTGAAGAGACTCATGATAGCTCAGCAGACTCCTCCCAGGAAAAGGCGGAAATCTTAAATTATTTTAAATTAAAGTTCCAACAACAATTGAGACATTCAATGTTACTTATAAGAATTTGCTTATAATTTTAAGTTAAAATACAAATTAATTATTTAGTTAATGATGACTGGATAGTCCAATAGTTCATTCTCAGGATTTTATTTTTAATTAAGCAATAATTTATACTCACCAAATCACCCATTTTAGTGCTATAATTTCTGTTTTTGAAAAATAAAAACAGTTACTATAACCAGAGTCTGGCCTTAGACTAAATCACTCGTATTGGAAATTTTCCATTTATCTTAATTTATTGTAATTCATGCAACTTGCTAGAAATAAATGTAACATAGAATTAATTGCTTTCCGATGGGATTTCAGTCCACTGGACTAGATAAAACCGTACAGGGCACCAGTATCAGGTCAAGAACCCATGAATAAATGGCTTATAGGCCCTGGGTAAGAACCTGCTTCTTCTAGTCTGCTACATGGACATAGTATTAAAGCAATTCCTGGCTACTTATACCTGTGAATGGCTGTTATCTCCCAGCTTTCAACAGAGAAACCTTTTATTTTCAATAGATGTTGATTAACAGAGGTGAAAAAGTGACACAGATGCAGAAAATAAGACTGAGGAATGCTCACCCCTAAATGGTCCAACTATATCACAAACCTTAAGCTCAAGGCTTAGGGATTGTTCTGGAAGCTAGGACATGAGACATTAGATGACTACTAGGAAACAGTGGATTCCAGCCACAACAGGGTAGCTGCATGAATGAATTTGTATGAACTCTCAGTGGATGTGACAGTATGCACAAAAACTAGGCAAGCTCAAGATAGACTAATGGCTGCCGAAAAAGTGAGGATCCATTTTCCCTTAAGAGTGTAGTTCTTAATAAGTCATCAGTGCTCCAATGGAAGGCCACACACATCCAATGGTATATTAGACATGATGGTGGACAGAGACAGAGAGACAGACAGAGAGAGACAGAGAGAGACAGAGAGACAGAGACAGAGAGAGAGACAGAGACAGAGAGAGAGAGAGAGAGACAGAGAGACAGAGACACAGAGACAGAGAGAGACAGAGAGACAGAGAGACAGAGAGAGGAGATGAGAGACACAGAGACAGAGAGACAGAGACAGAGAGACAGAGAGATGAGGTAGAGGCACATAGAGAAGATGCAAAATGAAAGGTTGGAGAAAAGTTGAGCAATATATTGTATAAAATTCTCAAAGACGATTTTTTTTAAATTACAACATATTAATTTCAGTCTGCAGAGAACAAATCTAACAAGGAACATAATGTTAATGTTTTGTAATTGCTGTTGATTATCTTAAGGTTGAAGATGTATACAACTAATGAGTGAGCCATTATGTCACGTTTGCAGTGAACACTTCCATAAAGATTTGGTAGCTTTCAACAATAAGTAAAATAACCACTATGCTCTCTTTCTGAGATGCAGTTTTCCCAATGGAAGAAAAACACACTTAAGGATTTATGAAGCTGATTTATGAGTATGAGAGAGCAAGTCTTATGCTGGTGCTCATCAGATTAAAGTGGTAAGTTGATGACGTGAAAATAGAAGCACTAATAATGTTGGGTAGATGAAATAGACAAACTGGTAGTGAGCTATCTATAAAATGCAACTTACAAATGCTTTAAAAATAAGACATTATTTGTTCGACCTGCTATTAAGACTAGGTAGAAAAATATTTGACTTAATGCTTTACATTCTTGGGGCATTGGATTTCTGCTTTAAACATTTTATCATATGAAAGTAAAAATATCTGAAAGAAAAATTAGTATTCAGTTATGAAAGAAATATGCATCACTCCTCGTTCAAATTCATCATACTTATTTCTGGACATGGTTAAGCAGGAGCCAAGTTTACACTTCCTCAAGGGATATATCTGTGTTTTAATTCTTAATCCTGTTAAATCCAAAACCAAAATGTAAAACTGACTTGGGAGATTTAATAATGAACTCTCTTAGTTTTGTCAGAAGTTTTATTGGAATCTGAAATGAAGACAACCATCTTTCAAGATTTTGTTTTTATTTATTTTTACACTCCAGATGTTATTACCCTATCCCCTGGCATTTCCACATACCATACATCTTCCCTGTGTCTCCACAAGGATGTCCACACCCCACCGACCCCACCTGACCTCTAAACTTCCTGGGGCCTTCGTCTCTTGAGGGTTAGTTGTACCTTCTGTGACTGAATGTATACCCAAGAGTCCTCTGCTGTACAAGGGTTGGAGGCTGCATCTCAGCTGGTGTATGCTGCCTGGTTGCCGTTCCTCCTACAGGGTTGCCCTCCTCCTCAGCTTTCTCCAGTTTTTCCCTAATTCAACCAGAGAGGTCTGCAGCTTCTGTTCATTGGTTGGTGCACATATCTGCATCTGACTCTTTCAGCTGCTTGTAGAGTCTTTTGAAGGGCAGGCATGATAGATCCCATTTTGTGAACATCCCATAGCCTCAGTAATGATGTCAGGTCTTGGGCCTGTCATTTGATCTTCTTTTCCTCAGGCCCTTCTCCATTTCCATCCCTGCATTTCTTTCAAACAGGAAGAATTATGGGTCAGAGTTCCTTGCCTTTCTGCTTTAGATGAATTCAATAATTTCCCTCTCCCCATTATAGGGCATTTCATCTATAATTCGCCACTTGAATCCTGATGGTCTCTCCCTTCCCTGGTCTCTGCTACATCCTAGAGGGTCGTCCAACCCTCCTTTCTCCCAAGGTCATCTGTTCCCATTCCTTCTGCTGGTCTCCAGGGCTTCAGTCCTTTCCCCTCCCATTCAATACCAGATCTTGTTCCCCTCTCACCCACCCTCATCCCCTTTTTTCCCCTGTCCCTCACTCCCTCCCCCCTTGTGGTTGCTTTCTTCTCCATTCCAAGTGGGACTGAGGCATCCTCACTTAAAAATTAAACATTTTCCAAACATTGCTATAAAAAATTCAAAACAAGAAGGAATTAAAAATCTATCACCTAAATATTTTACTTTTTCCAAGGACCACTGTAAGAGTAAATCGTGGTAGATTCTAATTGGGAAATCTACATTCATGATTTAATCTTTAGGAGCTAGCAAAAGACCTTTGAAATGATTTTGTTGTTTGTAATGGGTAGTTGTGAAAATGAAATAAAATTTACCCCCTTATTGTCTAAGTTTTACATTAGTAATGAATCAACTACACTTACTTGTTTATTTACTCTATCTCCGTCTATATCATCTATACCTATCTGTATCTAATCTATATATCTGTATCTATATCTATATTTATATCTATATCATCTATATCTGTCATCTCTCTCTGTCTCCCGCCTCCTCCTCGGGTCTATAACACCATGCCTCTGGTTCTCTCTCCTCTCTCTCTCTCTCTCTCTCTCTCTCTCTCTCTCTCTCTCTCTCTCTCTGTGTGTGTGTGTGTGTGTGTGTGTGTGTGTGTGTGTGTGTGTGTGTGTGTGTGTGCACTCACATCTGTGCTTGCATAGCCTGAAGGCAGAGGTGAGAATGTATATTGTAGGATGAGTTCTCTATGTCTTCCATCTAAGTTCCAGGGATTTAACTCAGGATTGTCAACAAGTGTTCTTACCTTTCAGCTCTCTCTTCAGCCCCCAAAAGAAACACTGTTAAAAACACAAAATAAATGTTCAATGTCCTAAAATGCAAAGCTAAGGCGGTCAAGTATGTGACTCAGATACAAAACTATTATTTTGTGCAAATGTGAATTAGTAGAATAGTTACTTAAAGTTTTTCTTATGATACTTGTCCCTTGATGGTTGTTGTGACTGCAAAGGTCAATAGCATTTAGATCAAGAAAGATGCTGGTGCTTTATTCATTATATGCAGAGTGATGTAGGTGACATTTTAAAAACACGTTTTAAATAGGCATTTAATAATTTCTTACAGTTCAATAATTGCCTGTTTCCTTATGGTTGATGGAATTTACATATGAAAATGAAATATTGATTGAAGAGCTTTCCTTTATAAAACAGATTGCCACATCATTTTTTTCTAAGCATTTCTCCATGAGAAGTCACCTGGTTTCAGATAATCATTATTTAGCTGACCACAAAATATAAAATACAGTAGATGATGGCCATTTTCATTCATATTTCTGACCATCTAGCTTCTCAAAACCTTAGCTTACATATAGAATTTAAATGAATATTTTATTTTAATTAATTTTTTCCTTCCATTTGACCTACTTAATTTCTGTACACCAACCACAGACCATTTGGCCCTCCGTCTTCTTTCTTCTACTTGGACCTATAATCTTCTCTGCCCCATCTTTAAGGTCATCTTTTTACAGAATCCTAGGATCTTTTCTAGTTGACTCAATGTCCACCTGGATATACCTTAGCTGTCAGAATATGGACAAGAAAGAGGACATAGTGTGTTTATCTGAGTCTCAGTTACCTTCCATTTCTGTGGAAATTTCAAAATTTCATTTCTCATCGTGGTTGAATGATATTCTACCCCATTTTTATTACCTACTCATTTGTTGATGAACATGTAGTCCTGTTAATTTCCTGGCTATTGTGAAAAAGAGCACCAAAATCATGATTGTGCATGTATCTTGATCGTGGGCTGTAAAATTATTTACATATATGTCATGGTATTTACATGTTTGTCAGCATATATGTAAATGTATATGTAAAACTGTTTACATACATGCCAGCATAGCTGGGTCATATGGTAGTTCTCTTTTGTTTTGCACTATGTAATGTCTTCTGAGTCTGTCAACCATCAATACCAGCTCCTTTATGTGAACTTGCAGAAGCTTTTTGCCTTCCTATTATTCTGCTATTCCTATTTTTTCCCTTTAACACAATGAAGGTTGTTTATACAAATATCTATTACCTCACAACTTACAAAAATTATTCCTGCGTTAGCTACCTTCAGAAGACTTTAATGAAGACAGATTCACCAATGAATGTTTGGTTTTCATAAATTTTTGTGCATCTATGGTTTCAAGCATCTCCACTCTGCATTTGACAACAATAAATTTGCTCATTGTTGAGAGAGGTTAAATCTTTTCCCCCAGAAATAATTAATTGCCTGTAATTCTTTGTTTTGGGGTGCATTCTGTAAAACTTTTCCATCCCTGCTAATATGCCTGTGGCTAGTGTCAGTGTTCTGGTCTTGTTTATGCAGTCATTTCTAAAACACACTGTTTCACAGTAGATTTTTTGCATTTATGCCTCTTTTTTTCATCCCATCTTCAAAGATATTCCTTTAGCCATGATGTAGGGGAAGGAGGCTGTGATGCAAATGCATGCAGTGGGGCTAGGCTCACCCCAGTCTGTTGATTTCTACACTGTATCCAGTTGTATTTATTTTGTGCTGGTCTCCATATGACATAAAGAAGAGCTGCTTTGATGAGGGTGTGTCCCTCCTTTGGCATCTTGCATAATGTTCTCTGGAACTATGGCATGTATAAAAGTTCTATTTTATTATAATTTACTTTTAATGTTGTGTAGTAAGCCTAAGGCCTTTTCATTCTAGCAAGCACACTACTACTTAGCTGTGTCCTCAGACAGAAAGGTAAAATAAATCTTTCTTTTTATTTTTTCCTTCTTTCCACTGACTTTTGGTGGACATCAAGTAGAGGGTTGCTTACTACATATTTCAAGATGGATTTATATAGCCCAATCTGCCCTTGAACTTGACATTCCACTTACATTCTTTCCTCAAGAATGATGGAATTATAGCTGGACCCCTCATTTCTTGCTTGTTATCATTTGTAAGTAATTCACTGTAGATTTCATGACAAGATAAACATCAGCCTCTATTGCTTTTATGTGATTGATATTCATCATGTCTGCTCTTTGCTCCATTCTACTATGAGTTATTTTTCTCTTCTTTTCCAATATCCAATGTCTTTTGTCTTCCTTTCTTCTGCCATTATCTTATGAAATATAGATTTATCATTTTCCGTCTCCCTTGAGATCAGCTTCAAACATACTTTGATATATTAGCAACAATGTTGAAAGCACAGAAGTTCAATGGCATTTGCATTGTTCTGTCTTTATTAGTTGTTTCATTTGAAGTATATTTTGCATGTAGGCATATATGTGCACAAAAACTATTTGTTATTTATTTGGGTTTATTTTCTATTTCATTGTCATCTAAACACAACCTTAAAATGAACACCTCGACTACTTTTCATATACATATTTCTTTATCAAATTTCATGAATTTATCTTAGGATAATCCTCCATCTTTCTGTCTCTGTCTCTCTCTGTGACTCTCTGTGCCTGTCTCTCTGTCTCTGTCTCTGTCTCTCTGTCTCTCTGTCTCTCTGTCTGTCTCTGTCTGTCTGTCTGTCTGTCTGTCTCTCTCTCTCTCTCTCTCTCTCTCTCTCTCTCTCTCTCTCTCTCTCCCCTCTCCCTTTCTCTCTCTCTCTCCTCTGTCTCTCTATTAGGAAAAACCACACCAACCAAATACCAACAGAAACAACAAAAACAAAATACTTCTCATTGTTTGCTCTAGTGCTAATTGACAAGCAATGAAATATCTCCATTTTTATTTGAAGCAAACTTATTTGCTTTACTTTAGAAAGATATTATCACTTGTTTTATAATTCTAAGTTAGAAAATATACTTTCTAAGAACTTTGAACATTCTACGCAAAAAGTTTTGCTTGTTATTTTTATTCCAACACCAGATATCAATCCTATTGTTCCTCTTTGAAAATAATGTGTCATTGTTCTGTGGACATATTTCTCTTTGTCTTTTGTTTTCAGGAGTTTTGCTTTCATGTTCAGTGTAGAATTTCTTTTTAGTTACTATAGCAAAGAGGTTTTAAAAAGTTCTACATTTATGTCTCTCATTAGTTAAAACATGTGACACTAATTCATCAAATATCTCTGTTACAAATACACATTTTTATGTGTTTCTTGTTTTCATTACTCTGTTCAACTATGATATTTGTACCTTCCTTTTAGATTGAATGTTTTTAATCTAAGTTTTTGGTTTTTATTATTCATACATAATGTATTATGATAATATTCCCATCCTCATTACCATTGTTCTCACACCTTTCGACTCCTTTTTTATTGTCATTTGTCCCCCTCCTGTCTCTCTACTCTTTTTGTTATGGGTTTCTGCAGATGGGCACAGGTGCTGTGTGTTCGTTAGTGCAACAGATATGTCGTATATGGAAAACATCATTTTATAGGAATCCTCTCCACCTTCTAGCTACTAGAGTCTTCCTACCCTCTCTTGATTGATTTCCTCATTTTAGTTAATTTTACAATATTATCATCATTTCTGTGGTAGTGAGTTATAATTCCACTTGTGATATATGAACCAGTGAATTTGTATTTCTTGTTACTTATTATCTCCTTGTCTAATGATTTGATATACCTGGTATACTCTTTGTTTGTGAACTTATGTGTAAAAACACACTAAGGAATTAGGGAAATCCCACAATATTGTTAGTTCTTTTTTCTCCTTTGACTGGGAGGCTGTTGAGGAAAGATTAAATAGATTCATTGGCCATCTGAGATGAGTTGAGACTGCACTTCGGCATGACAACCCTCAGTCTATCTCCAGTTATAGGGACAGATCTCCATGCATCGAAACCAAAAGTTAGAGGGAGGTTTCTACCAGGATTGTTGCTACTCATACTGCTTTATGTGCAGTTATGTGTGGTAATAACATACAAAGTCAACTCAATATTCATAAATATTCATTACTTATGAGGTTGTTGCTATATGTACCACAAAGTCAGATAAAGACTTAAAGAATTAAATTCTCATAGACAATAACATCAATGTCTCTGTGTTTGCTTTTTCTTTAAGATCATTTGCCCATAGTCTTACATACTTTTAATTCAAAATTTTGGAATTCAACATAAACCCGGAATAATTTTTGTTGTAATGTACCTTTTGTAATCCTAGGTATTTTGTATACATTTGCAATTTAATGTGTGTATTATGAAATTATTTTATAAATGTTTGTGCCTCTGTTTACATTTTACATATTTTAAATATTATAGTAACTATACAAATCTTGTAGCCTTTTGCAGAGCTTTGGCACTGGGGTGCTCTTCCACGGAGATCTCTTGTCTGGCTAGTTGTATGGGTTTGGGAGAGGAGATAGAGGACTCAGGCAAGGAGAGGGGACAGCTTTGTCTGCCCCCAACTGCCAGTCCTTCTCCCTTGAGCCACTGCTGCTTGGGTTGCTTTGGCTTGGCTGAGCCAGCAGGAGACTGACTAGCCAGAGAGGGCTGCCAGGGAGCTTCTGGTGGGGATGATTTAGGAAGAACAGACTTCTTCCCCAAGCGGCAGTGTTGTAGCCCTTATGACAGAAGCTCTCAGACGATAGAATAATTCCTGCACACCTTTAATTCTGAACATAGCAATTAGATACAGTTTTTTGGATGGGTCCAACCTCATCTACATATTCGGGGGCTGTGGTCCTGTCTCTACAACTGATCTTTCTTGAGCCTATGTGAACTGTGGTCACATCCTCACCTATGGAGGAGGCACTTGGAGCATTGCTCTATGTAACTGGTCTGTCTCATATCTCTCTACAGGAGTTTGTGGGGGGCTGCAGTTAGTGAGGCCCTGATCTGGGAGGCTGAGAATGCACTTGCCATCTCTTTTAGGGTCTCCCAGGGATTCGACCTGTCTTGACCAGGAATCAGGGTACCTTTCACTGCCCACCACCCCACAGCCTTTTAAAAATTAAGATGTATGGGCCTGGAGAGAAGACTTTGGTTAAGAGCACTGGCTGTTCTTCAAAAGGTATCAGGTTCAATTTACAGCACCCACAAAGCACCTCACAAACATCTGCTCTCTTTCTCCACATCCTCGCCAGCATTTGCTGTCACCTTCTGTTTCTCTCTCTCTCTCTCTCTCTCTCTCTCTCCTTCCTGATATACAGTATACAGTTCTGTCAGTCAGATTTCTGCTTTTCTGCTTCCGTGTTACACCTTTCTCAACTTTATATACTTTTCAGGTGATCTAAAATAAACAATTTCTTCTTTAAGTTACTTTTTATCATAGCAACAGAAGAATAGTATATAAAAGGGTAAAATACTTTTCAGTCCTTTTTCTTTTACTTTTCGTTCATTTTTGAGCACCTGGGTTCAGTTACCAGAAATCATGTAAAGCCAGACACAGCAGTGCATACCTATAACTATGTTAAACCAAAAATATTAAGGTTGTATATCAAGCATCTAGAACATCCCTAGTCCAAGGGGAAACTGCACAGTGCCTCTGGACACAGGAATATAGGAACAGTCAGCCACCCATTCCCACAGTTCTGGTCCACACCAAGGACCAAACTGAACCAACCAAACAGCTCTCTGAACCCAAATCTCATGTGGGGGTCGGGGGGGTGGTGGAGAGCTGGACCCTCAGAAGAGTGGACACTCCTGAGAAGTCAGAGGAGACTACCCTCTGCCCACATTCCAGACCCAAGAGGGAATCACTTAATGCCAACTGTGCCCCCTGGGTGCAAGGACCTAGGAGCAATCAGGGGCAGGACTCTTTGATCCCTGCTTGTGCCTAGAGTTGGAAGACAGTCTCCAGGAGTGCCTACACACCTGAGAGCACAGGTAAGACCCACTTTTCTGCTACCAAGTGACCTGCCTGGTGGATTCAGGACACACAGAGGCAGAAGTCCTCTTGGTCGGACACTTACTGTTTCTGGCTCTGCCCGGAAGTGGACTGATACCATCCCACAGTTCCCTACATCCAAATTCCATGGGAAAGAGATCTAAATACCCAGTAGTGCAGACATCCTGAGACCGCAGGACAGACTGCCACTTCTGCACACCTCTGCCCACATCCCAGGTCCAAGGGGAAACTGCAAGATGCCTCTGGACACAGGAACTCTCAGTCATATCATCTGGCCTCCAAATGCTCTAGTCAGTTCTGTTCCTTCAGCCAAGGACCTTGTCTATTTGATGATTCTAGAAAATATCAAATTTATAATCATTATTATCTATCACAGCCCAATTTCAACTTCTACTCCATCAAGAGACTGCTTTGATCATACAACCTCTCTCTCATGAGAAAAGATGACTCATTCATATTTTCATTTTTCTTTTAACTTTCAGTGGCATTTCACATCATTTATTTTCCCTTTTGCTCTAAGTCGCATTTCTGTAGTCCTTTTACTGTAGAATTTACTTATCTTATTGATGTAAAGTATTATTTTATAAATTGTTTTCTCAACCAGGTCAGGATTGTTTTACACTATTCTTTCAAATACTGTACTAGAGGAATATTGTTAGTTACTATGTCTGATGGTTAGTGGAAAGTTAAGTTTTTCCTGTTGTTCCTGAGTCTCAAAATGTAAGTGGAAACTGCACACACACACACACACACATACACAGAGAGAGAGAGAGAGAGAGAGAGAGAGAGAGAGAGAGAGAAAGAGAGAGAGAGACTTCTTTGATATCATCAATTAGATACCAAAAATTTATGCTTCCACAAGTTATTTTTACAACGTTGTTGAATCAGCATCATCCTCTCTTTTAAGACAAGCAGCCTCTTAATTCACCATCTTTAATGATTTTCACTCTTCATTGAATTTTTCACCAAAATAGCATTTCCTGTTATTTGGATTTACATGTGCCAAACCCTCAAATAAATATTCAAACATGTAAAGTCTTCATTTTTGGTTAATTTAGAATTTTGTCTTAGAGTGCAAAACAGAGATTTATGTACTGATCATTTCAAAGTGTAAATAAAGTCACAAATTTAGACTTCACAAACTTTGAACATAAATTGTTATTTGATTCAAAAGTCATCATCAATTGTTGAAGATTTCACTGCTCCAAAAATATTTTCTTATAATGAGATAGTCAAATCAATGTTTTCATAATGGAAACAATATAAAAATGTATTATTTTAAATGAGCCCCAAATTCAATCAGTGATCGAAATAGGAAGAAACGAGGCCAGTATTTCCGTCATTCGTCAATCACATATTATAATATTTCCACAATGCTATATCAAACTAAGAATATGTGTAATCAAAGAGTTTGTACCCACTTATTGTATATAAGAACAACCTACTTCGTCCTTGGTGAGACAGATATTGAAAGCAAGACAATGATGAAATGTGAGTTAGTAGTAAAATTCCAGTCTATTTTATGTCACGGTTCTGTAACTACAAGAAAAACTAGTTCTAGTTATATCACCATTATATATTCTTATATATGTACAGAGGGTGATAGAAAGAAGTACACTCATAATAAATAGGCAAGTTACTCAGTTTCTTTCTTGCCCAGTGTGGAATGGACATAATATGAGTATAATATAGATATGGTGCTGACAACAAGTCAGTGCAAACATCTTGTTGCAGTTAATAAAATATAAAAGATTCACTATAAAATTTTTAACTGCCTCTGACTTATTTTTAACTTCTATCTAAGTTGTTGTTACATATATCATTATCTTTCCTAATTTTTAATAGACTTTTTTCACCTGTTGCTTGTCTATTAATATAAACAATTTTATACATTCACTATAATGACTTTTTACATCATCATATTCCATTCTATTCAACAGCAAAACTCTTGAAATTATTTTTGTATAAATAATTTTCTTGGAGAAAATGACCACAAGAATTATAATTCATAGAGAAGGACAAAAGGATAATCTGGGTACTTTTCTAATCAAATATTTTTTACTTAAAGATATGAGAAAGAAGGAGTATTCAAGATAAACCACAGAGAATGCATCATTTTTATTAAAGTTACAGGAATTGGTGTATCTAGTAAGTAGACCCATTATGGGATAATAGCTATAGAAATGAGAAGTACACTGGAGCTTCTAGAAGCATAGTTCCTTTCCTCTTGGTCAAACTTTCTTTTTAGACATATTATTAAGTGAATAGTCTCTTTATACAGTGAATATATGACAAAGATAGCTTACTGGGACAAAATAATGATGGGTACCTGCTATCAATGCAATTTAATATGCAATTCAGATTATAATCAGGTAATAAGTTGATTTCATATGTCTGTCTCAACCCCCAAAGTACACATTGTCTTTTTCAAGGACACTCGTGAGCTTAATATGTACAATTAAAGCTAGGTGTATTCAATTATCTTTAAATACCACAATTAGTTCTACAAGGAACTATGGTACTTGTTTGGAAAACATCAATTTATAAATGATATTGTTTGTCATGGCATGTCTAGATAAGATGATTTTGTCATCCGTTGTCAAATCTCTTTTTTTATGAAGACTCTATTTAGACTATAAAAGTATTTCCTATAAATAACTTGCAAAGATAATAAGAAAAGTGTTTTAAAGGTTACTGCATAGCAAGAAGAACAGTTTCTGAGAATTATTAGTAATTTTTAATTATTTGTAATTTTGTTTGTTTGTATTTGTGAGGTAGAGCCTAGTTACAAGGCTTGGAATTGTTTTGAATTTGCTATACAGCACAGACTGACCTCAAAGTTGTTGCAATTTTCCTATTACAACCTCGTAAGAGCTGAATAAACAGATGTTCACTACTCTGCATTGATACTATGGATTTTTATTATGAATGTAGTTAAAAACATGTAAGAGTTTTCTAAAGAAATAACATATCTGATCCCTTCCCCATTTCTTCCAAAAGTAGGGCATTGGGCACTGTTTTGAGTAAAACTTAAGGTGATATTTCTATGTTCCCTTTGTAAGGAAAAATGATAAATATCTCAATAATCAGGCAACGACACTGAGATTATCTAGTGATAGTAAGATTAGGAACACATTTTCTAGTAGTAACAAAAGCCTAAATATGCCTTTCTGGTCTGAACCAGTTCCCTGAGTAGACCTTGGGTGCTGGCTTCTCACCCAGTAACACAAAACCCAGAAGCTGGGCTCCCAGGTGCCCATGATCACAGTCCCACAACACCCAGAGGAAGCTTAAGTCCTAAGTGCTCTGAAATACCAAGGATTACAGGACAGGCCAAAACATCTGCCCCAACACCTGGAATAAGGCGCATCCCCAGGATTCGAGGAGGTAAGAACTCCCAACAGCCAGTGGCATGGGGTCCTTCCAGTATAAACCTGGACCCAGAGCAGACCTGGGGTGCTAGTATTACAGCCAATCTTACAACACCCAGAGGGAGCCTGATTCCCAGGTGCTCTGAAATGCCTGCCCAGGATCACATGATTACCAAGGGAGCTAGACTTCCAGGAAATTGGACACAACTAGTAGGAGCACTGGAGCTCTGACACACTCAAGTCACAGTTGGGGCCACAACAACTTTCCCAACACTGAGCATAACTGGGGCTCCCACAGAAAGCAGGTAAACACAAGCCCCTGCCTGGCCAGAGAGACCGGTTCCCTCCATCTTCCACCTGTGCCCAGAGCAAACCCTGGGCTCTGGCTTCAAACTCACTTCTGCAACACTCTGAGAAAGCTTGACTCCTAGGAGCTCTGAACACCAAGGATCTCAGGATCACATGTTCCCAGAATCACAGGATCACAGAAACAACTGTGCTCTGAGGAGTTCTGGCAAAACCAGCATCAGAGGAGGGAGAGGTTCCTGTCAGAAACATCAAGGGTAGGTAGCATTAGAGATAACCAGATGGCAAGAATCAAGCTCAAGAACATAAGCAGCAGAAACCAACGCTCCCTGGCATTATCAGAACCCAGTTCTCGCACTATAGCAAGTCCTAGATACCCCGTCACACCAGAAAAGCAAAACAAAGATTTTAAATCACATCTCACGATGATAGGGGACTTTAAAATGGACATAAGTCCCTTAAAGAAATACAAGCGAATACAGGTAAACAAGTGGAAGCCCTTAAAAATGAAACATAAAAATCCCTTAAAGGAAAACACAACGAAACAAGTAAAGGAATTGAACAAAACCATCCAGTCTCTAAAAAATGGAAAGAGAAACAATAAAGAAAGCATAAAGAGAAACAACCCTGGAGATAGAAAACATAGGAAAATGATCAGGAGTCAAGTATCACCAACAGAATACAAGAAATTGAAGAGACAATCTCAGGAGCAGAAGAAAACATTGACACAATAGTCAAAGAAAATGTACAACCCAAAACATCCAGAAAATTGAGGACACAATGAGAAGACCAAACCTATAGATAATAGGTATAAAAATCAGCAGAAGATTCCCAACTTAAAATTACATTAAATATCTTAAACAAAATCATAGAAGAAAACTTCTCTAACCTAAACAAAGAGATGCCCATGTACATAGAAGAAGGCTTCAGTACTCCAAATAGATTGGGCCAGAAAAAATTGATCTGGTCATATAGTCAAAATACCAAATACACAAAACAAAGAAAGAATATTAAAACCAGTAAGGGAAAAAGGTTAAGGAACATATAAAGGTAGACCTATCAGAATTACACCAAACTCAGATCCTTCTTGGGGAGAGCTGAATTCTCAGAATTGTTGACAATCCTGAGAACACAGGTGAGACCACCACTTCTGCTCACATTCTTGGACCAAAAATTAGCTGCCTGCAGCTCTCCGGACACAGGAACTAAGGGGCAGTCTGGTGCAGGATCCTTCCAGTTTCAGCCTGTGCCCAGAGCTCACCCTGTGCCACAATTCTCTGAACCCAGATGCCCCTGGAGAAAGCCAGTCTCCCAGGAGTGCTGACACACATGAGAGCATAGGTAAGACCACCACTTCTGCTCCGAGGAACCTTCCTGTAGCCCTCAGGACACAGGAAAGAGGAACACTCTCGGACAGGATTTTATTGGTTTTCACCTACACCCAGACCTGACCCTGTTCCACAGTTCTCTGTACACAGATCATGCAGGGATAAATCTGGATCCTCAGAAGTGCTGACAATCCAGAGAGCATAGGTGAGACCACCTCTTCTGCTCACTTTCCTGGCCCAAGAGGAACCTGTCTGGAGCCCTCAGGACACAGGAACTGAGGAGCAGTCTGGGACAGGATCAATTTGGTTTCTGTCTGTCCCCTGAGCTGACCCTGTCCCACAGCTCCATGTGCCCAGAACCCCCTGGGAGAGAGCTGGTCTCCCAGTAGTGCTGACACACAAGCTTACAGGAGGGTAAAGCCACTGTCAGAGACAGCAAGATCAGCTAACACCAGAGAGAAGCAGATGACTAGAGGCAAGGGAAAGAACCTAGGGAACAGAAACCAAGGCCACTTGGCATCTTCAAAACCGAGGTCCCCCACGATCATAAGCCCTGGATACCCCCAACATACCACAATAGCAAGATTTTGATTTAAAAAATCACAACTTATGATGATGTTAGAGGACACTAAGAAGGACATAATTAAGTCTCTTCATAAAATATAGGACAACACAATAGAGGCTATTAAGAAATAATGCAAAAATTCTTAAAGAATTACAGAAAAAAACAACCAATTAGGTAGAGAAATTGAACAAAACCATCCAGTATCTAAAAACAGAAATAGAAACAATAAAGAAATCACACAGGGAGACAATTCTGGAGATAGAAAACCTAGGAAAGAGATCAGGAGTCATAGATGCCAGAATTAATAACAGAGTACGAGAGACAGAAGAGAAAATCTCAGGGGTAGAAGATACCATAGAAAACAGTGACACAACCTTCAAGGAAAATGCAAAACAGAAAAAAAGACTCCTAACACAAAACATCCATGGAATCTGGGACACAATGAGAAGGTCAAACCTAAGGATAATATGTATAGAAGAGAGTGAAGATTGCCAACATAAAGGCTCAATAAATATCTTCAACAAAATGATAGAAGAAAAGTTCCCTAACCTAAAGAAAGAGATGCCCATAAACATAAAAGAAGACTACAGAACTCCAAAGAGATTGGACAAGAAAAGAAATTCTGCCTGTCACATAATAGTCAAAACATCAAATGCACAAAACAAATAAAGAATATTAAAAGCAGTAAGGGAAAAAGGTCAAGTAACATGTAAAGGCAGATCTAGGAGAATTAGCCTGGTCTTCCCACTAGAGCTTATGAAAGGTAGAAGATCCTGGGAAGATGTCATACAGATGCCAAGAGAACACAAATACTAGCCCAGGCTACTATATCCAGCAAAACTCTCAATTAACTTACGTGGAGAAACCAAGATATTCCATGACAAATCCAAATTTACACAATATCTTTCTACAAATCCAACCATACAAATGATAATAGATGGAAAACTCCAAAACAAGGAGGAAAAATAAACTCTAGAAAAAGAAAGAAAGTAATCTAATTTCAGCTAACCAAAAAGAAGATAGTCATACAAACATAATTCTATATATAACAACAAAAATAAAAGGAAACAACAATCATTGGTCCCTAATATCTCTTAATAGACTCAATTCCCTAATAAAAAGACATAGACTAACAGTTTGGATACATAGAGAGGACCCAGCATTTTGCTGCATACAGGAAACACACCTCAGTGACAAAAGACAGAAACTACCTCAGAGTAAAAGGCTGGAAAACAACTGTCCAAGCAAATGGTCCCACGAAACAAGCTAGAGTAGCCATTCTAAATCAAATAAACTTAATTTTCAATCAAAAGTCTTCAAAAAAGATAAGGAAGGAACTTCATATTCACCAAAGGAAAATCTACCAACAGGAAATCTCAATTCTGAATGTTTATGCTACAAATGCAAAGACATCCCAAGTTCGTAAAAGGAACTTTATTAAAACTGAAAGCATACACTGCACCATACAGAATAATAGGAGAAGACTTCAACATCCCACTCTCATCAATGGACAGATCATGGAAACAGAAACCAAACCAAGACACAGTGATAGGTAACAGAAGTATGAACCAAATGGATTTAACAGATACCTATATAATATATCATCTTAAAAAAAATTCTTCTCACTACCACATGGTACTTTCTCCAAAATTGACCATACAATAGGTCACCAAACAGCCCTCAATAGATAAAAGGAAATTTAAATAATATCATGCATCATATCAGATCACCATGGAGTAAAGATGGTCTTCAATAACAACAAAATTGACAGAAAGCATACACATGTAAGCTGAACAATGCTCTACTCAATGCTAACTTAGTCAATGAAATAAAGAAAGAAATTAAAGACATTTTAGAAGTTAATAAAATGAAGGAACAACATGCTAAAACTCGTGGGACACAAGGAAAACAGTGCTAAGAGGAAAACTCATAGCTCTGAGTGCCTCCAAAACAAAACTGGAGAGAGCATACACTAGCAGCTTGACAGCACACCTCAAAGCTCTAGAACACAAAGATGCAAATACACCCAAGAGGAGCAGACAGCAGGAAATAATCAAACTCAGGGCTGAAATCAACCAAGTAGAAACAAAAGGAACTATACAAAGAATCAACAAAGAAGCTATTTCTTTGAGAAAATCAACAAGATAGAAACCCTTAACCAGACTAACCATAGGGCACAGAACGATTATCCACATAAAATCAGAAATGAAAAGAGAGACATAGCAACAGAAACTGAGGAAATTCAAGAAATCTTCAGATCCTATTACACAAGTGTATTCCAACAAAACTGGGAAATGTGGACGAAATGGACTATTTTCTAGACAGATACCAGTTACCAAAGTTAAATCAGTAACAGACAAACCTTCTAAACAGTACCATAACTTTTAAAGAAAAAGAAGCAATCATTAAAAGTCTCCCAACCAAAAAGAGCCCAGGACCAGATGGATTTAGTGCAGAATTCTATCAGATTTTCATAGAAGACCTCATACCAGTATGGTCCAAACTATTCCACATATTATAAACAGAAGGAACACTACCTATTTCCCTCTATGAAGCCACCATTACACTTATTCCTAAGTCACACAAAGTCCGAACAAAGAAAGAGAACATCAGGCCAATTTCCCTTCTGATTATCAACACAAAAATACACAATAAAATTCTGGCAAATCAAATCCAAGAACACATCAAAATGATTATCCATCATTATCAAATATGCTTCATCCCAGGGATGCAGGGATGGTTGAATATATGGAAATCTATCAATGCAATCCACAATATTCTGAGAAAGCCTTCGAAAAAATTTAATACCCCTTCCTGTTACAAGTCTTGGAAAAATCAGGAATTCAAGGTCCATACCTAAGCATAGTAAAAGCAATATACAACAAACCAGTAACCACCATCAAACTAAATGGAGAGAAACTTAAAGTAATTCCACTAAAATCAGGAACTAGACAAGGCTGCAAACCTTCTCCCTACCTACTCAATATAGTACTTTATGTCCTAGGCAGAGCAATCAGACAACAAAAGGAGGCCAGAAGGACATAAATTCGAAAGGAAAAGGTCAAAATATCACTATTTGCACATGATATGATTGTATACTTAACTGGCCCCAAAAAGTCCACCAGAGAACTACTAAATCTGGTAAAGAACTTCAGCAAATTGGCTGGATATAAAATTAACTCAAATAAATCAGTATACTTCCTCTACTCAAAGGATATACAGGCTAAAAAGTCATTAGGAAAATGACACCTGTTGCAATATTCACAAATAATATAAAATACCTCATTGAGACTCTAACCTAGCAAGTGAAAAATCTGTGTGACCAGAATTTCAAGTCTCTGAAGAAAGAAGTTAGAGATCTCAGAAGTTTGAAAGATCTCCCATGCTCATGGATATAGTATTGTAAAAATGGCCATCTTGCCAAAAGCAATCTACAAATTCCATGCAAGCCACATCAAAATTCCAAATCAATTTCTCATAGAGTTAGAAGGATAAGTTCACAAATTTATTTGGAACAAAAATAAAAACCCAGGATAGTGAGAACTATCCTCAACAATGAAAGAACTTCTGGGGGAATCATTATTCCAGATCCTCAATGTCTGTATCCCTTACAGAACAATAGTGATAAAAACTATGTGGTATTGGTATAAAAACTATTATGTAGATCAATGGAATAGAATTGAACAGTCAGAAATGAACCCAAACAGCTATGGTCACTCAATCTTAGACAAAGGAGCTTAAACCATCCACTGGAAAAAAGATAGCATTTTTGACAATTGGTGCTGGTTCAACTGGCAGTCAGCATGTAGAAGAATGTAATTTGATCCATCTTATGGCTGTGTATAAAGCTCAGTTCCAAGTGGATCAAGAACCTCCACATATAACTGAAACTCTAAAACTAATAGAAGAAAAAGTGGGGAAGAGCCTTGAACACATGGCGACTGGGGAAATTTTCATGAACAGAACACCAATGGCTTATGCTTTAAGATCAAAAATTGAAAATGAGATTTCATAAAATTGCAAAGCTTATGAAAGGCCAAACACACTATCATTTGGACAAAACAGCAACAAATGTATTTCAAAAAAATCTTTTCCAGTGCTACATCCTATAGAGAACTAATATCTAATGTGTAAAAAGAATCAAGATGTTAAAACCCAGAGAATCAAATAACATTAAAACTGGGACAGAGCTAAACAAAGAATCATCAACTGAGGAATATCGAATAGCTGGGAATCACCTAAAGAAATATTCAACATCCTTAGTCATCAGAGAAATGAAAATCAAAACAACCCTGATATTCCACCTCATACCAGTCAGAATGGCTAAAATAAAAAACTCAAGTGACAGAAGATACTGGCATGGATGTGGAGAAAGAGGCAAACTCCTCCATTGTAGGTGGGATGACAAGCTGGTACAACCACTCTAGAAATCAGTCTGTTGGTTCCTCAGAAAACTGGACATTGCACTTCCTGAGGACACAGCTATACCACTCCTGGGCATATATATACCCAAAAGATACTCCAACATATAACAAGGACACATGTTCCACTGTGTTCATAGCAGTCTTATTTATAATAGCCAGAAGCTGGAAAGAACCCAGATATCCTTCAACAGAGGAGTGGATACAAAAAATGTGGTACATCTACACAGTGGAGAACAACTCAGCTATTAAAAACACTGACTTATGCACTCATTGATAAGTGGCTATTAGTCCAAATGCTTGAATTACCCTAGATGCCTAAAACAAATGAAACTCAAGACAGATGATCAAAATGTGAATGCTTCACTCCTTCTTTAAAAGGGGAACAAGAATACCCTTGGCAGGGAATAGAGAGGCAAAGATTAAAACAGACACAGAAGGAACACCCATTCAGAACCTGCCCCACATGTGGCCCATACATATACAGACATCAAAACTAGATAAGATGGATGAAGCAAAGAAGTGACAGGAACTGAAGATAGACCTCTCCTGAGAGACACAGCCAGAATACAGCAAATACATAGGCGAATGCCAGCAGCAAACCACTGAACTGAGAACGGGACCCCTGTTGAAGGAATTAGAGAAAGAACTGGAAGAGCTTGAAGGGGCTCGAGACCCCATATGTACAACAATGCCAAGCAACCAGAGCTTCCAGGGACTAAGCCACTATCTAAAGACTATAACATGGACTGACCCTGACTCTGACCCATAGGTAGCAATGAATATCCTAGTAAGAGCACCAGTGGAAGGGGAAGCCCAGGTCCTGCTAAACTGGGAACCCCCAGTGAATAGACTGTTGGGGGGAGGTGGCAACAGGGGAGGGTTGGGAGGGGACCCATAAGGAAGGGGAGGGGGGGAGGGGATGTTTGCCCGAAACGAAAGGAATAAATGAAATGTATATAAGAAATACATTAACACAATAATAAAAAAACACACACACAAAAAAACCACTGACTTCATGAAATTCCTATGCAACTGGATAGAACTAGAAAATATTATCCTGAGTGCTGTAACCCAGTCACTTAATAATGCACATGGTATGCACTCACTGAAAAGTGGATATTAGCCCCAAAGCTCAGAATACCCAAAATACAATTTACTGAAAACATGAACCTCAAGAAGAAGGAAGATCAAAGTGTGGATACTTCAGTCCTTCTTAGAAGGCAGAACAAAACACTTAAAGGACAAAGTGTGGGGCAGACACTGAAGAAAAAGCCATCCAGAAACTACCCCACCTGGAGATCCATCCAATATACAGTACTAAACTCAGACACTACTGAGGATGCCAAGAAGTGCATTCTAACAGGAGCCCGATATAGCTGTCACCCGAGAGGCTCTGAAAGAGCCTTACAAATACAGTGGCAGATGCTCACAGCTAATCATCGGACTGATATCAGGGTCCCCAATAGAGGATTTATAGATAGGACTTAAATAGCTAAAAGGGTTTGCAACCCCATAAGAAGAACAATTATCTTCCAACCAGGCCTGCCAGAGCTCCCAGGCCCTAAACCAACAACAAAAGATTACACATTGAGTAACCCATGGCTCTAGCAGCATGTGTAGCAGATGATGGCCTCATTGGAGATCAATGGGAGGAGAGGCCCTGGGTCCTTTGAAGGCTTGATGCTCCAGTGTAGAAGAATGCCAGGGCAGGGAAGAGGAAGGGAGTGGGTGGGTAGATGGGTGTGGGAGCACCCTTATAGAAGTAGGGACGGGAGTATAGGGAGTTTCTGGAAAGGGAAACCAGGAAAGGGGATAACATTTGAAATGTAAATAAAGAAAATAGCCAATAAAAAATAAAATAATGATTAATGGTCTAGATATAAAGTATGAATAGTACAAGTTATGTTTCGTTCTACCTTTCAGCCCCATACTACAAGAAATAATACTCATATTTTAAATATATCTAGAAGTGTCTTGGCCATATATCTTAAGCTCTTTTTTGATTAGATCATAACTTAAAATAACCCATATTTTGCCAAGTGGCTGGTTACCTGCGCTCTGTTTTTGTCACAACTTCCTAGTTAAATGTTCAGTCTTGCACTCTTCCAGAACATTTTCTGACTCCAGGATGTCACGCCTCCTCTTTTCTCCCTAAACTAGAGGTCAAAAATTTGTTATTCATAGGTGCCACATCCAGACATAAGATATTCTCACTATATTATATCGATATTATGAGGAAAGTATTTGGTAAAGGTTGCAACATATGTTGTTGAGAAACTGGCATGACTGTGCAAAGATTGAGATCAGAATCAAAGGGTTGAGAGAGTATTAATCTCTTTTTTGAGAATATTAATCTTATTTCTTGAATGTAAATATCTCTGTGCTACCTCATATGATATGTTTAAATAAAAAGTTATACATAGTAGATTTAACTTTCTTCATTGGTTTTGATTTAAAAGTCTACAAAATAAAACCCTTAGTGAGGTAACTCAGATTGAAAAGGACAACCATGGTACGTACTCACTAATAATTGGATATTGGCCAAAAAAAAGTACAAAATATCCAAGATACAGTTCACAGAACTCAAAATGTCAACAAGCAGAAGGCCCATGTGAAGACACCTCAGTCCTATTTGGGAGGTAGAAGAAAGCAATCACAGCAATGGGGAGGTAGGGAGGGACCTTATAGGGAAAGAGGATGGGGGAGTAGGAGAGGGGAATATGATTGACTTGGGGGAGGGAAGAGTGAAGCACTAAGGGCCAGCAGAAAGAATGGAAACAGGCAACCTCAGGAGGTAGGAGGTTCAGAAGAGTCTCCAGAATGTACTAGAGACCTGGGATGTGACTCTCAGGACTCAAAGGAAAGGACCCTAGGGAAAAAACATGCCCTACAGTGGGGAGAGGGGACTTGTAAGCATACTTCCAGCAGAAAGTGAGGGATGGGGTTGTTATTCCACAGTCAAAGGTTTGACCCATAATTCTTCTTGTCTGAAAGAACTGCAGGGATAGAAATGGAGAAGAGCCTCAGGAAAAGAGAGTCCAGTGGTAGGCCCAAAGTGGGATCCATCTCAAGGGTAGGGCCCAAAGTCTGACACCATTACTGAGGCTATGAGGTGCTCACAAAAGGGACCTATCATGACTGCCCTCCAAAAGACCCAACAAGCAGCTGAAAGAGTCAGTTGCAGATATGTGGATCCAACCAATGAACAGAAACTGCTGACCCCTCTGGTTGAATTAGGGATAAGCTGGTAGAAGCTGAGGAGGAGGCAACCCTATAGGAGGACCAGCAGTCTCAATTACTCTGGAACCAGGGGATCTCTCAGATATTGGATCACCAACCAGGATGAATACACCAGCTCATATGAGGCCCCCAACACATATACAGTAGAGATTGACAGATTTGGGTTCAGTCAGAGAAGATGAACCTAACCCGTAAGAGTCTGAAGGCTTCAGGGAATTTAGAGTCTGGTGGGGTAGGTGGGGTGGGAACATCCTCAGGGAGACATTAGGCAAGAAAGAGGTATGGGATGTGGACCATGCAGAACTTGGACTGGGAGGGGAATTAAATCTGGAGTGTAAGAAAGTAATGAATAAAATATTTAAGAGTTTAGAAACTAAGAGTAGTTAATGCTGTGAACCTTGATGATATCTCTAAGATAGCATGCTATGAAGAATGTATACACACTAAAAGAAGAATAGCAGATTATTGAAGGAGGTAGCAAAGAAATATGATTTTCATTTAGTAAGTGGACTGAAGTGTTTTGGTAACTTACTGAGGAATAATTAAGGAGGGGATGATGAACTGCTTAAAATATTGATTATTATTTACGTAAGATATGAGCTGAAAATAAAATTTATATGTGGCAAGATTTAGTCCCAGCTGATTCTGGCAAAAGCAAAGATAAATGTGATTATAAAATGCCTGACTGGTTGGTTTGTGCGTATGTTTTCGGGGCTCCCTACTTTATGTCACAAAATCTAGTAGGACCTCATCCATGAGGCTATTTTCTCAACTCAAACACTCACTAGTTGCTTGTGGTTCTTTGTGCTGTGGTGGGTCCTGAAATGCTTTCCTTCCACATCCGCATGCCTATAGACATCTTCATGGTTTAGTTCTTGTTTAGGGAGCCATCTTATTAAGGTATCTTGGGTGTATCTTGAACTTTATAAGACACTTTCTTTCACAACAGGTATTTTGGTCTGCTGGCTCTGACGCTCTTTCTGCTTCCTGTTCTGAGATGTTCTCTGAGCCTCAGGTATAGGAATTGTGCTGTAGATGTATCTGTTGCTACTGAAGTCTACATTATTTGTTGATTTCAGCGTTATAACCTGTTGTAGTTTTCTAGAATGGCTTCCATTTACTATAAAATAGTTCTTTGTTGAGCATGAACACAACAATTTTCTGGGTGTATATGATAAGTTTTAGGCTCAATTTATTTATTAAGACAGCCTAATAAAGTGACAGTAATTGGTTCTCTTCTAAGTTCTATGGCCTCAGTAGTACTGGGCAGTGGCTAGGTTTCTAGTACCAGGCAGGTTGGGGATTTAGCTCAGTGGTAGAGCGCTTGCCTAGGAAGCGCAAGGCCCTGGGTTCGGTCCCCAGCTCCGGGGGAAAAAAAGAAAAAGAAATCTAGTACCAGGCAATGACTTCCCTCTGATTGAGTGAGCTTTAAGTTCAATTAGGTAGCTGTGCATTACTGCCAAGATATGAGAGTCAGTATTATACCTTCAGGAATATGCTGATACAATAATACTCAGAAAGAGGACATTAATTTGAGATGTAGTCAGATGATGCTTCGTTAGAGTTACTGGATAGAGGGCATATGGGAGAAGGGAATAGAGGATAGAAGAGAGTGGAATGATATAATTATAATTTAAATTTGAAAATAAATAAATAAATTTAAACATTTTTAAATGGATTTGCAGAAAAGTGAGAGACTTGGGGGTTTTAAGCTGACCTGTTTCTGTCTTACTGTGTATGTAAGATTCTACAGAAGAGGAGAGGATTTCCATAGAGCTTTCATGTTTTCTCTGATCGTGACTGCAAACACTGCTCACCAATGATAGAGTTGTCACATTTTCTACTCAATGTGAAATAGATCCTAGGTTTAAGACTCAATACTGCCTTTAGAGCTCACATTTCTGTCAAGCCTGACCTTCAATCTTCAGATTATGGCTACTGAATTTTTTTGCCAAAATACTTTCTCCTTAACCTATGATACATTGCTTCCCTGAGTTGTGAAATTTTAGCTTAGCTATAAATGTTCTTCATTTTGATTATGATCATGAGGAAAAATTATTTTTTGATAGAATATGAAAAAATTCCTTTTTTGTTAATTCATTGACATTTGAAGTCTTACACAAAGTATGTTTTGTGTCCATTTCACTCACAGTTTTGATGTTGTATGTTGTGTTGTAGAAGACACAAATGAAAGAAACTGCCCTTGATTTATATGCTGGTGTTCACACTGTCTTCATTCTTTTAAAAGGAATAGAAATTGGTTAACACCACAAAAATACAAAATTGAGTGGATAAACCTATAGTAATGCATTGGAGTTTTTGTTTATTTAAAGTCGGGAAGACATTAAGCAGTGTCTTGATAGCACACAGTTCCTTGACATTTTACTCTCTTGTTTTGAATGAGCCATAGCTGATACAGTACTACTGGAAGAAAATGCGATGAGCCTCCACATTTCTCCCTGAACTGACTTGAGTATTATTGACACATTTCCCTCCCATCTGACTATGAGTACCAGTCTCAATGTGGATAGCAATATGCCCTTTGTAAGGTAGCTGCAACGCAGTATAATATACCCTGCCATAACTAATTAGTGTTCTTATCCTCCACTTCACTGCTCTTCATCTTTCTCCTACTTACAGAAAATAACTCGTGTCAATATGATTGCACACACATTATAATGCATTACTGATTAAGTAACTAAATGTATTTGTCTACCAGTTTCAAATGACAAGTTCAATTAAAGCTGTTTATTCATACATACCCCAGTTACTTTGTCTGCTTTTAAATTAGATTTTCTTATAAAATCTTATTAGTAGAAGAAAATTTATGCAGACACTGCATAAAGTCAGTATAAAACTCGCTATATCCTTGTATGTTTTGTTCTACTAAACATATGACAGAAATATTTAATAAATTTAGGACAATCATGAAAGGTCATATTGATGCAAAGTCACCCATATCACAAAAGCTGATGAAATCTCTTCTGAAATCATTTGATATGCTCAAGATAAAGCTATAGATACGATAAAGGCAATTCATAGGAAAAACTATTATTTCATATGTATTCATGTAACAAAATAGTGATGAATCTAACTTTTGTATAATTTTGTTTCTAAATTAATTTTATGTCTCATTGACTAAAGAAATGGCACATAAAGTGGATTCTAATTTCTGTGATTATTAAAAGCAGAGAATTCACATAGGTTCCCTTTCCCCGGTATCACTGCAATGTTATTTGCAACCCAGAAAGATGAAATGAAACACTGTGTCATAAATGATCAGATGAAGGTTTCCCCGAATAATGAACAGTTAACCCAATGAACTATAATTAACTACTTTAATATTCTTTACTTTGTTCTCTACTACACTTGCAGCACAGAAATGATGATTTCTTTAGCAGCAACTCAGAAACTTGCATCAATTTCGACCGTTTTTTGAATTTAATTAAGACTGTTTTATCGCTCCCTTTTCATCCCCTGGTGAAATGCTTGTCAAATTTTATTCCATTTTCTTTGTATTCCTAGGCAAAATTTACTTTTATCAAGGTATTTGCCAGAAAGTATCATAAACTTGAAATGGTAGAACTAAAATTGAGTTATTTTATTACTTGTTTTGTTATATTCTAGCAACATGGATGAATTATTGTTAACATCCCTAGAGTCAGAGTTTTTCATATTTTAATTCTACTGAATACTTAGTTTCCATTGCCTTGAAATTATTTATTAGCAAGGTATAATGTTGAATTTTTTATTTGTATATTATAAACCCATATGAAAACCAAAGCATCTTTCCTTAAAGGGAAGAAGAGGTGGGGCGATATCTTCAAACTTAAATATCACAAACTGTTAGTGTTTGCATGTGGTATAAGACAAAGCAATTAAACAAGGCATACAGTTAAAAGCACTTGAGAACAGTGCAAAGTAAATTAGATTTAATGTGACTTTTAAGCCTCTGTATAATTTCTCGAATCATTTCTCCAAATATTAATGAGTTTTTAAATGAATTAGGTATCTTTAAACTGTTTCATAACAATCTAAGTCACATACAACTTCTGCTGGGTAGACAGGGAGTGTTGTATCAATAAAGTCACTAAAAACACAGAGAACAGTTCTAAATTTGTTCAAAGAGAAGAAATGCTCAATTCATTTTCTGTTTGCTCATTCCCTCATATCTGAAGGAAAGTTTCAGAACACTTCAGGGAATGAACCAGAAGCATGCATCTCTGTTACTTAGTGTCTCGTCTCTCAGACGGAAGCACTCACAGGAGTGAGCAGAATTAAGTGAGCAGACCAGAGTATAGCTCTACTCACCACCAAAGTGTGACCTTCACCAAGAGCACCCAAAGCTCACTGTCTTTACTCATTTTCTTTTAACTTTTCCTTCCTCAGCTCTCTGTCTGCTTTATAAGCGAAAGCATTCCATTGTGCTTTCATATGCTTCAAATGGTGTGAATATCTCTGTGTTCTAAGCTGAACAGCTAATGAGTCCATTTTATGATCATATGCAAGTAGTTCAGAGACTAATAAGTTTGAAATGTGGAGTCCTTAGCTTTCCTTGCTGTAATATATAGACTATGAACCTTTGGTTAAAAATGTTTCGTAGAATGTACAAGTAAGATTTGGATGGCTAGATCCTTACCAAATATTCTTTCAAACTAACCAATAGGAGTACAAACACAGGTTTAACTGTTTTAATGTTGACATTTATTGAGTTCCATAAACTGGATAGCAAATAACGGAAATTGACTTGATCAGAACTTATGGTTCTATCAGTTCAAGATCAGGCTGCCAGCAAGTTCAGGGTCTATACCTCTGACTTGGCCGACCTGCCCTGCTGACGATGTTTCTCGCATGGTGTCTATCTTCTAAGAACATGAGTCCTATATGATCTAATACTGACTCTGGCCTGGCACCAGTTCAATTATTGTAGTCTTCATGGTAGCCATACTAGGTTGGGGAAGTAGGAATTTAAGAAGATAATTAGGGAGTTTCACGAACATTCAGGGTAGAACATGTTGTGGTCTGTGTGAGAAAAAAGGAAAGCATTATAAAATGCTTCCCGAGTCCCACGGTGCCTTCATAAATAAAGCTGAGATTCATCATTTTCAGCTCCTGTTCTGTTGAATAAAGATGAGAACAGGCTAAAGCGAAACAAAAGGAACAAATGTGAAGAAAAAAACACACCCCATTAATTAGACTATCATGTGTTAAAACTAAATATACATCAAAAAAGAAAATCAGAACCTGATGTTTTTAAATGGAGTAATCTTGCTGAGTTACAGGAACATGACTTAATACAAGAATTTTTTTTTCTAGCAATCTCCAATCTACTTCCATATTGAACTGCAAATTGCCGCTTATTCTCTCCTCTCGCTGCTCAAAGTTTGAATTTTTGTCAGAACTGCCAACGTCTGAACATTGCAAATCAGCACTGTCACTTTACCATGTGCATGTGAGGAGGAATAAACTCTAATGAGGCATGATTGTGAAGGAGGGGGCCGGAGTGGATAGGGAGAGGGCTCAGGAGTAGTTGCTTGGCAAGGAAGCTTCATGCTGAGTTGCTTATAAAGTGGGATTTTGAAAAGTCAAATATGGTTCAGGCTATACAAGATGAGCAGAGAAGCTCCTTGACATTTCCTGACAGAAGATTGCACTTAATCCAAATGATAACGGTTTTGCATGGATGGGGTTTCAGGGAGACCCAAACAAGGAGTATGCAACACAGTGGTAGTCAAGAGCGACACAAGAATGGTGTGAAAGCTAATTGTGTGAAAGTGAGGAGTGCTTGGGTACTGATAAGAATAAACAGAGAGGGTAAGATACATGGGACAAAAGCAAAAAAGGAAAAAAGGAAAAGAAACCAAACAAAACCACAAAAATAAATCAAAAACTTTGAAATATTCAAGACTATTAAAAAGTGAAGCGATTACAGGATAAACTAATGATAATTGCTGATAATGAAATTCAGAAAGGAGGAGGTTGCCATGTGAAGGAGGAAGGAATGTTGGCGTTCGCCAGCACTTCAGAGAGTAGGTGGCATCTTTATGAGCAAATCGTACTAGAAAAGGAAGAGTTTCATTTCAGACTTACAGCTCTGAAACTTTGTGATGCATTTATAACATAAATCAGCTTTTAGGAATTAGAAAAGTTTTATATATTTCATTTAATAATTTTCAGTGTGCGATTTTGGGTTGGCTTCATAGAATTATTCAAGAAACTATTCTCATATAGTACATATAAAACTCTTTATTATCAACTGTCAGAAAATTTGGATCAAAGAAGGCAGGTCATACAAATCAACTAGGAATTATTCTTTTCATGCATGCCATTGCATTTTTATAACAGCATAAAACACATTTTCTATGCAATTCTCTTGAAACCTTTCTCATGGCAGAGATTTAGAGAGGTGGTTTACCTGAAATAGGTGGAAGAAAACCTATTAGTACATTTAGGAGTAACAATGATACAACGTGTAAAGCTCTGGAGATACTCCATTATCTCAGTCACTGAGTATATAGGAATGTCAAGAACATGATTTGGAATGCATTAATCCAAGGTGTGTGCCCTGTCTACTTAATATGACCCATATCCATTTGTTATTTCTTAGTTCAGACATAAATACAGGATCAAGGTCTGACTAATGAGACCTGTGAGAAGGAATGCTCTAGTAAAATCTAAGATCATGTCTCCTTTCCTTAAAGAAACTGTCTGACTCTGGGCTGATGGATGGGCATGCTATTGTACTTTGAATTGGAAAGCACTTTTCTAGCCCACCTGAGACATTAAGGACACAGTAGTTACAATAAATTCAATAAGTTCCTCCTGAAAATGCATGAGATTCAAAGAAACTCCCCAGTAAAGGCATTAAAAGTGATGTCAGAGTCTTCAGAGTAGTTCGCAAAGGTCAAGCCCTCCATCACAGATAACAGCACTTCTGCCTATGTTCCTTCCATCCTTTCAGCAACTTACAACTCAGCTTCCTTGAACTTCCAAGAATTCAGTGAATGAAAGAGAAACGTATAGACTAATAAAGAGCCCATTACTTCTTCTGTAAGTTGCTAATAAAAGAAGAAAGCGTAGACTTTCTATCCCTGTGTTAGGATAACAGAGTTTGCAATCAAGAGCTCGAACCAGATAGAAGCTGGAGCACAAAGAAATTCCCTGTACAAATCAGTAAAGTTATTAAGATGGGCCTGAGATTGTCATGTTTTCTACACTGGTAATTCAGAGTGCAAAATTTGTCAGGTTAAATCTCCTGAAAAAAGAAACAAAAAGAAGACCTTACTAACATGCTAAAAAAACCCCTAAAATATAAAAAAAAAGTTTATGATGTGATCAGAAATAGATCCTGCTTATACTAAAAAGGGCTGGATGAAAGACAGAATGGAAAAAAAAGCAAAGATTCTATTCAAATACTCACTATTGACCAAAAACAAAAGTCGTACCAGGGGTGGGATTGTTATTTTTAGAGTTGCCTCGTGTGTGATTAAACTCAAGATATGACATACAAAAAATCTAATAATCACATCCATTACTCAGATTAAATGATGCTCAGAAAGACTTACATGCAACTGATGTACAATTTAAATCCCAGGAGCATATAGGTGATAAGAAATTGGATTACCCTGGAATGGTATGTCACCCCAGAAGACAGAGCATTTAGTACTTTTTAGTTTAGAATATTTAGCTTATGTGTTTGTTCAAGAATATATAAAAACTATGACTAGTTTTTCAGTATACACAGAGACTACTGTCTATTTTGAAGAAAAATCCTGTAAGAGGTACTACATAGACATTATGGAGTAAAACATTTTGGACTGTACTTAGGGGAATTTTAAAAGTTGCATGGTTAGCAATGGGGGTCTTTTGATTCTATTTTATGCACCAAAATCTGAAAGTTAAATAAAACTACTATTAAATTTTTAAAAATTATTTTGTGTTTTGATTAGAAGTCGTCAAGATATATTTTCCTTTTCAAAAATCCACTTTTAAGGATGTTTTTATCTTTAATACAAAACAACAGATTATCAAATCACTAAAAATAGAGTTTTTAATGATACTTACTTCAAGCAAGAAATTAAAAGGACAACCCAATCCTCTCACATAAATGATAAATAAAGTGTAAAGTGTTAAAGTCTATTAAAATTCTAATTTCAATTACAGAGGTAGTTGACATTGCATGCTCATAAGCTGCTTATAAGTCTTCTCTTTGGAATAAAAGAGATTTTTTTAAAAAAAAATAATTGCCATATAAGATAACCAATGTTCATTTATCTCTAGGGTTGTAAAATGAGGTTGTCAGTAAATGTAGCCAAAACATTAACTCATGCTTGGAGCTGCCTGATATGTCAGAATGGTCTACCAAGCTTTGCCAAGGCACGCCTGCTTAGGGCAATAGCATCTCAAAAGTTCAGAAAATGCACAGGGATTTTGATAGCCCAAGAAAGAGAGAGCAATTCCTTATTGTCAACATTTGCTAGCATAGCCTGGCCTTGGTTCAGGTTTGATCCTTGATCATCTGCATTCTCCAGCCTTTGAGAACAACTACAGAGATGATCTCATGTTGCCTGAATGGAGAGAACCCAAGAACAAAAGGTCCAAGTGTGCACCTGTGGACATTCTTTGCTTTTATTGGTAGTTTAATAAACTACCAAATTAGACAATTTCTTTATAGATTAGTACAACAGATCTTACTGCCTTGGCACATAAGCTTTCAAAATGTAATGACAAGAGTATTCTTTTAACCCATGGTGATTCTGCTATTTGGTAATCTTAGCAAAATGAAAGGTTAGTTTTTCCCCCAATTAACATTTTTTACACATATCACACACACTCGCACACACACACACACACACCCCCCCCAAACACACACACACTCTACTTATGTGTGAGTATGCTGGGAGGCTAGAAGAGGATTTGCTGAAGCAGAAGTTGTAAGCAACTGAAAACCACATAATATGGGTTGTAAGAACAAACATTGGCAAAGCAGCAAGAACTTCTAATCACTGAGCCTCCTTTCCCATCAATCCCCTCCCCACCCATAGACACATAAGTTTTTTGTTTTTTTTTTTTTTTTCTAGTTCTTTGGCATAGTTCAACAATAGTAGAACTCTAAAGAAAAAAATTAGTGCTTCATGGAGGATAAAGACAAAATTAAAGATAAACAACAAAAAAGACCCCCTGGATTCTTGTTGACCATGAGAGATACTGAGTCAAATAGTTCCCCAAGTACCCTCACTCTAGATTGGTAAGTTATGAAATAAATGTCCTCACAATTTCAGGCAGGCTGAGGAGGGTCATTATTTGAGTATGAAGCATCATAACTGAAGTAAGAAGACATTTAGACATACTAACAATCAAGGTTTTATGGGTTCCTTTCTAGAAATGCATACCCAAAACATCAAAGAGTCAGTAAGGGGACAAACGTATTATTTCTAGATCCTGCTTTATTGGACAGGATTTTCTATCGTGGTGTAAGGTCAACCACTAACTTATTCAGGAAGCACATATCTGTCCAAAGACTGAATTATTATTCCCTGTTGAGAAGGGCAGGAATAGTTACAGACTTTTAGTGCTCAACTCTTCTCTTCATGGTTAATTTTTTCAGGTAGTTTTCATTCTTCCAAAGTAGAATGCACAATATCTCCCCAAGGGAAAATTTACAATAAAGCTATTAGCATCCAAACTACCCTGGTCTCGTTTTCAGTGGCTCCTTATCTTTAGATAGCTCAAAAGAATGGAGAACCTCACTCACTGTTCACAACCTGGGGAAGAGAATTCATAGAAGCATCTTCCATCATGATGAGACAGTTTGATCAATTGATGGGAAGATCAAGAAATGTGTACCACTGCTCTCCTTTATTCACTACTTCCCTGCAGCATCTATACTAATCCAATTAGGAAAGGGAACAAGAAAATATATAGTACCACTGAACTGTATAATGCATACTAAGTGCATTAAGAAGCATTATTATAAATATTTAAAATAGTCAAGGCTTTCAGTAGAGTTTCCTGATGTTCAAACAATGATGCCATTTTATTCTCATCACACTTAATGAAAATGAGATGAGATTTTCAATTCAAAATTCAAATGATAATTTTCCTTCTGAATTGAGTGAAACTCAGGAAAGAAAAAGAAACCACGTGGAAAAGATAATCTTGTCATTCCAATTTTCAGCATCCCTGTCTCCTAAGTAGGTTTCTATTGCAAGTAAGGTATTACAATGCCTGGATTAGCTCTTTTCCTCTCATTTCCACATAAAGGATTATTCTAGACGTATTCAAACTTCAGTTCCAAATTTGTAGGAAACACAAAATTGCTAATCAAAGTCGGAGAGTTTTCCTGACTCAACTAGTGCCATCACATTCTCTTTCAAATATGAATGCTTGAATTCTGTCTGATTCAGCAGGGAAAGTAGACACAACATTCAACAGAGTTTCAGAAAAACTCATACATCTCTCCAGTTCAGGAATATAATAGCATGTCTGCTTTCAGACACATGTTCATGGTATGCCAAACAGGGTGACCAACAGGCATGCACTTATTATTCATGACAAGTTCATAAACAAATTAATAGTAGAGGTGTTATTGGCAATTCATTGTGAATGAGAGGTCTGAGTAATTTTCAGCCATGTTTGTGATGCATTTTAGTTGCTTGTGTTAGAAATCAAAATTGGATTTCTTAAATGTCAGTTTGTCTAAATTAGAGAGCTACATTTCTCTACCAATAAGAGAAAGAAAACTCCTGAAATAAAGGAAGAAAAGCTTCACTGGACAATAATATTAGAGCTGGGTCTACCTTACTTTTGGTACTGGTAAGAACTTCCAAAAACAGAAGAGTAAAGAAATAGAAACTTGAGCTAAATTTTGATTCAAGTTAATCTTATATAGATAATTCAACCCTATGGAGCTAAATGTTTTTTGTTCTCAAGTGCTGCTTGGAATCTCTTGAAGAATAGACAGGGATACAATGCAGATCTAAATAAAATTTAAAAGATTGAAGTTTATATAACAAATATTTTCTTGGCTCAATAGAATGATGCTACAGATTAACATAAAGAGAAAATCTTGAAAATTCTCAGAGACATAGAAGTTAACATACTCATCAATGATAAATAATTCACAGCAGAAATCACTAGGGAAACCTAAAAAGATGAATGAAAATAAGCCACAACACCACACTTCATAGGAGACAGTGAGGGAAGTACTCCAGGGAAATTTACTGTGCTAGATGCCTACATTAAAAATGAATACTTAAATGAATAAATTAATTATACATTTTAAAAAACCAGCTAGCAAAGATTGAACAAAACCAGGAGACAGTGGAGGGCAGACAATAATTAGAACAAAAACAAAGTAAACAATAGGGTTGTAAGCTCTGATCCCTCATCAACACACGAACTGAAAGATGGATGTTTAACCCAAGGGGAAGGGTGGAGTTTTAAACTGAGAGAATTCACAGGAAAGTTCAATCCACCACAGAAACTTGGTGTTGAACGTGAGAGTCATAAAGAAGGAAACACGTGTTCAAAGCAAATTGCAGCAAACCCTGATTTTAAATGTGAGTTAATTTTCTGTTGTTGGTTTAAACCCACAGGCAAGAAAACAATAACACAAGAATGTAAACCTTGAAATTACCAAAGTGACTTTCACAAGTAACAGTAGGATAATGGGATTGAGGATAGTTAGACTAATGGACATCCTTTCATTTTAGCAGAGAAAATAGCAAGAAAATTGTCTAGAACTAAAGAAAGGAAAAATTGAATATGTTAGTGTCGCTTTGGTAAGTATAGTAAAATGTAAAAATAAAATGCCATAAATGGGCTATGAGATAGTCTTAATGAGAATGATGCCCAATGGCTATGGGGATAATATGGGGATACTTGATCCCCTATTAATAAAACCATTTGGGAAGAATTAGAAGGTGTGGCCTAGCTTGGTAACTGGGAGGTGAGTTTTGAAGATTCAAAGACTGGTGCCATTTGCTCCCTCCCTCCCTCCCTACCTCTCCGCCTCCCACTTCTCTCTCCTCTCTATGCTTCATTGCTTTTTTTCTGAAAGAATATTACTTAATATCAAAATATTGTTTTCTTGCTAGTACTCAGATCCCCCGTGTTAATTATTCAATTTATATGTTGTTATAGAGACACAACAGAATCTGTAACAAATTGACTTCAAATTCACTACATTGAAAACAAATTCTTCATAAAGTTCCATATCTAACATATGTACTTTCCCAAATGAATCTGTCCTCGAGAAACAACACATTTTCATGTGTGTTTTTAGTGTGACTTTTTATGGCTTCTTTTGAATATTATACATACATTGTATCTTAGATTTATGGTAATAACTAATGAAAGTATAAATGTACAAAATATCCTTTGTACAGAAGTAAAAGAGCTCATAGAAACGGCAAAACTTGGTAGATTAGAAGTTATTTTCTTTAGAAAATATTTTTAACTATGTGCATTAGTAAAATATTAAGCACCAATATTTTTAACGTTTTGTTTTGACATTGTTTATGAAGATTTCATATCTCTGACACATAATATGTTCTTTTAACTAATTTTAAAGAACTTTTAAAATGGTCTATTATTGCAGTAAATAAAGGACATGTGAATTAAAGGAATGTTATAAAACAATAAGCCAAATTAAACAGCATGGTCGCTGCATTTTATCCCAACAATAGAAAAATAATTAAGACATGATGGTCTATATCGTATGTGTGTATAAAACAGAGGACAATTTATTTAGTATTGATTCTTCAACATATTTTATTAAAAAGCAATAATTTAGGAGATGACTTAAAAATAAGTCATTTTATAAAATTTTTAACTAAGGAAAGAGTGAACTAGACTGTCGGGGGGAGGTCGGCAATGGGGGGAGGGTGGGGAGGGGAACACCCATTAGGAAGGGGGGGGAGGGAAGGGGATGTTTGCCCGGAAACCGGGAAAGGGAATAACACTCGAAATGTGTATAAGAAATATTCAAGTTAATAAAAAAAAGGGAAAAAAGAAATAAAATAATAATAATAATACATTTTTTAAAAAGAAAAAAAAAGAATGAAAGCTGTCACAAAACCACACTAAATTACTAAAAGTCATCTGGAAGGAAAAACTGTTTGACTTGCAAATGTGTTTTCAGATTACAAGACAGTATACAAGTACAATTAACTGCATATGTCTAAGACATGAAGATTTATGAATCTAATCTAAAAATACCCTCCCTTTCTTTAACTTCTATTAACAATCTTGGAAACCAGTCTTTTAGTATTATTTTATATGGTTTAAAGATAATAAAATATACAATACTTTAGCAAATGCAGCAATAATATCAAATTTATTTAAACCATAGTTATTATCATCAGATGGCATACCATTTATCTGGAAAAAGAGAAAGAAACTACAGCAGAAAAAAATCAAGTTAGTAAAGCATATCAAATATACTAAACTATATCAAATACAAGAATAGGCACTTATCATTCATGCACAACCAATATAAGCAACAAAGAAATTTAAACAAGCATATGAAATTATATAAAAACACAGAGTAGGGATGTTGTCAGCTTTTTAAAAGTGCCTACATGTGTGTCTTCCTCTTTAACAGTCTTTTACTTTATCACAACATAACATCTAATTGTTACTTAAATTTTCTAATTTGAAATGTATATTCCTCAGGATAGTTTACCAAACGTCTCAGACATCTCCTGTCTTTCTACTTTTTCTTTCTTCCTTGCTTTCTTCCTTCCTCCCTTCCCTTCTCTCTTCAAAGAGTGTTAGCTTGAAGAACTAACTCTCTTTGATTTCTTACCATATATCACATCTTTCAATATTTATTCCTACCACTCTATTTCATCTCTATTCACATTGTCTTCTTTATCTACATTAAGCACTGAACTTAATTCCATTGATTATACACAATACAAATGCATCCTTACCTTTCTGTAGGCTGTGATTCCCATTTTATATACCTGAATTCTCAAAATACTAATGCCAGCATATTATTTGTTAGCTGTTTGTCTTACACTGTAACAGAAAGTCAGCTTCTCAGAGAAAACCTACCTGAGAAGATTCGCTTGTTTCATAGTGCTCAGCAACTCCAGGGTCATAGTTATTTGATCCCATTTTTTATTCATATTCATGCAGGACAACATTATCAGAAAGAACAAGACCTTTAATATCTGAGAGTTTGAGGACTATTTAAGATCCAAACTACAGCAGTATTCTTCTAGAGCATCAAGAAATAAATAAAAAGAAAAGAAACAGAAAAAGAAAATCCGTTTAATATTCTTCATAGATTCAAACTCCACACTCCATACCTGGAATTTATAAGTGTTACCAGTCTATCCCAAATCAGAAAGCATACCTACAGCACAAATCTGACTATTCAAATCAAGGTTTTTACTACATTATTGACTCATTCTTCATTAAATCCTAATCATTTCCCTAAAGATGCACTTATTAATTCTTATCTTTACTTCTAAAATTCTAGCTGCATCAATCACTATTTTCCACCTGGATTATTATGTTGTACTACAGATATTTTTTCCCTCTCCCTTCATTTGGAATTAACTCAAATACTTTTTTCCTCCAGCAGAATGATCCTCCTTCAGATACACTAATCCCACTGTGATCGTCTCCCACTCACATCTTAGTGATTCATCATTATCTCTTCTCCGAACAAAGGCTAAACTTAGAATACTCGGTGAGGCAGTCGAGCCCATCCATTGCAGTTCATTTTATCCTCACTTCTCAGCATATCCTTTAGAGTGAGCCATTCAGTAACACTGATTCTTTTTTTTTCCCTAAGCATCATGAAATCAATGTGTAATTCTTTTTCTTTTCTTTTTCTTTTTTTCTGCGTTTAAGCATGTGACCTACAAGGTTTATAATACTCTTCTCTGTGCCTTGGGGTGACAGTTATTCCTGTTCTTTCTCTAGGTCTGAGTTTAAATCTACTGCATTGACTATGTAAAGCTGTATTTTATCTTTTTTATGTATTTTTGCAATATACCACCTTCTTCTTTATTATCTGTATTATAACTAAAGCTCCTGCTACGTTGTAAACTTAAATGACAGGAGCTATGTCCGCTTTGTGTATTCACATCAGCCTAGTTGCATATCAGACTTAGCACTTATTAAGAATTCAACCTTGATTCCCACTTCATAGAGACATAATTCTTCCAATTTATCTAGCTTCCGCCTGTGAAAAATTTATGTCTGCAGTGATCTCTGTCATTTTCTTTATTGTCAAAGAAACAGGTTGCTGTGCTCGCTTTACAGCCTAAGTCAACCATGGATATCTTGTTCTTAAATAGTTCTGGCCAGACATTGGGTATTTACTTTCTCACAAGTATTTCTGACATTTTCTCTTACGGAAACCCCTATCCAGCAGAATATAGTCTGCTCCCAGCTGTCTTGCTAACTGTAAATACCCGTCCTCGAATCTGTTTTTGTTTCCACTTTAGAAAGCACGAGATAATATTGCATTGCTCCAAGCAATACAGGCCTTTTACAGATCATAAAGCCCCTCATGTCTCACTGATGCCTCATTGTGATCATCGTACGCCCTTGATTCCTTAAAGAGAGGACATTCTTACCAATTATTCATTTGAGCCAGAAATAATTGTAGTTTTTCTGCTTCCTCTAATCCTACCTGTACACAAGGCTGAAGAATACCCTGCCAAACGTATGCCCACTAGAACCTGTACATGAGAAGGAATTTAGAAGCAGGATTGCTGTATATATCTAATCAGTTAAAAGGGAATCATTCTGGTTCAGAATAGGCAGGAATCCAGAAAGGGCAGCGTTTATTAAACAAGGGAGAACTGAGCACAGACAAGACACAGGAATATGCAGATACACACAAAGACAGGCAGGCACACATATACATACTGTGAGCACGCACACACACACACACGCACACACATACACACACACACAAAGAGAGAGACAGAGAGAGAGAAATAGAGAGACAGAAAGAGACAGAGAGACAGAGACAGAGAGACAGACACATACACACACAGATAAACACACACACACAGAGAGAGAGAGAGAGACAGAGAGACAGAGAGACAGAGAGACAGAGAGACAGAGAGAGAGAGAGAGACAGAGACAGAAATAGAGAGACAGAAAGAGACGGAGAGACAGAGAGAGACAGACATATACACAGATACAGAGAGAGAAAGAGAGAGAGAGAGAGAGAGAGAGAGAGAGAGAGAGAAACAGGAGAGCAAAATATGTGTGACTACGGGCAGGAGTGATATTGTTCATCTGCACATCAAGAAATGCCAGGGATTGCTGATAGCTACCAGCTAAGATAAAGAGGTAAGGGGTCATCCATCTCATGAGTCCTCAGAAAGGATGTAATAGTAGTGGTTTCAACCTTCTACCTTTCAAATTGTTAGAAAGTGGGTTTTGTTGTTCAAACACATTTGATTTTCTCACTTACTAAGGCAGCTCTGGGGAACAAACATTCTGAAACTCAGGGCAAAGGTTTTGATAGTTACTGGTGATCCAGTTCTAAAGAGAAGCCTGCCAGTCTAACGTTCCAAGAATAAGGAAAGCCCTGCATTTGCTCTTCCACACCACAAAGCTAATACCAGCAACCAAACATTATTCCTTTGGATGTAGGCTTTATGTTTTGTCACTCATAGCAGTGAATTGTCCTGTTTAATTTCCCCTAAATTGCAGGAGACTAAACAGATCGCATTTGGGATGTGTTACAGTCACGCAAGCCTTAGCAATTGGATTTAAGGCCAGGAAGAACACAGGAGGTCACTCTCTGGGGTGTCCTTCTCTTTATGGCCTTTGATGCAGATTTCTGAACCTGTCAGTGTTTCTAGGACTTGGGTGGTAATAGTATGCTTTAACACAAAAGCAGACCCTCTTGTTGCCTGTACTTCTTTCCCATTCATTTTTAACAAAAACCCTGAAAGTTTTTGAGTCACAGGAAGTGAGAGACATGTGTCACATGGGAATGACATTTGTTTCAGGTGCTGTAAGACTCCCAGCATCTGCTGAATTAATAAGTTCATTTTACTTAGACTACCTGCTGGGAAGCCCACTGCAGCCTTTATCTTCCAGGTCATAATAGTCTAAATACTTGGCCTATAGATGTTCTGATAACTCTCATTTTAATGTTAAAATCATATACACTTGCAAGTGTATATATATATATATATATATATATATATAGAGAGAGAGAGAGAGAGAGAGAGAGAGAGAGAGAGAGAGAGAGAGAGAGACAGAGACAGAGAGAGAGAGAGAGAGAGAGAGAGAGAGAGAGGGAGAGAGAGAGAGAGAGAGAGAGAGAGAGAGAGAGAGAGAGAGAGAGAGAGAGAGAGAGAAAGCAGGGGGAGGGAGAGGGAGAGAATGTTTTTCTCTAATAACAAAAAGAATCAGCCACCTGATCATCATATTGTATCTATATCCACAGAGATCTTGAGTTAATTTAATTTGCTTTCAAAAGAGAGGATAGAACATTCCCAGTGACATGGGTGGGGAAAAAAAAGGTGCTGGTTCAATAAAGCAGAACACAGAACAATGAGCTAAGAGACTTTTCCTGCTTTTAGGCTATTTGTACTTCTAAAAGTTAATAGATTTGGTGGTGAGCGGGAAAAGCCCTTAATGATATTTTGCTTTGAGATGCAATGTCAAAAAAACGGCACAGAAACAGGTTGAGAACCAGGACACTCTCTGACAGAATGAAAGGTCATTGCTTATGTTTCTTCCTCTATACACATGCAATGATACCTCTGGAGTGCACTTTAGGCCAATCTTGTCAGGAGGAGCAGTGCTAGAAGGAACCCTTGATCTGAGCTGTAGTTGTAATCATCATAATTGCTCTGCTAAAACTAATGAAAACTTACACTGGAATTTATCCTTGAGACATTCAGAGCGGAGTACAAGACTCCTTCGGTTCGGTTAGTCATTAGTCTCTGAAGAAGGATTGTGGGAGTAAATGTCAGCTTAACTCTTCTTTTCATGCCATGGATCTTCTAACGTGGGGGGGGGAACCCAGACACAGCAATTACAGCGATGGGCCAATGAGAGAGAAAACAAGTCTGTCTGATGAAGAGATATTTCAGGGAATCTGATATTCTAATGCAAATGCCACCATTTTCTAATGCTTTGTTGAAAGGAGACGCTTTCTGATGCTGCGGTCTGTGGAAGACAGAGATTGTGGATGGCATGGACATCTTGAGCTTGGAAGTTCACTTTCCCTTTGAAATGGACTCCTCTGGGGAACAGGTAATAAATCTGACATTTTACTTGAGTCCCTGAAGTAGACATTGTTACTACGAGTGAGGAGAGCAGGTAAGGCCAGATCTGTGAGAAGACAGTGACCTTATAGCTGCCACTGTCTTCTTTTTTTAAATTGGTTATTTTCTTTATTTACATTTTAAATGTTATCTCCATACCCAGTTTCCCCTCAAAACTGCCCTATCCCATCTCCCTTCCTTCTGCACCTGTGAGAGAGCTGCACCACCCACCTACCCACACCTGCCTCACCACCCTAGCATTCTCCTATTCTGGGGCATCAAGTCACCACAGGACCAAGGGCTTCCATTCCCACTGATGCCAGATAAGGCATTCCTCTTCTACATAAGTACCTGGAGCCATGGGTCCCTTCATGTGGATTCCTTGGGTCTTGGTTTAGTTCCTGGGAGCTGTGGGGAGGTCTGGTTGGTTGATATTTTTGTTCTTCCTGTGAGGCTGCAAACCCCTTTAGCTCCTTCAGTCCTTCCCCTAACTTCTCTGTTGGGGTCCCTGTGCTCAGTCTGATGGTTAGCTTCAAGCTTCAGCATCTGTATTGGTCAGACTCTCACAGAGCCTCTCAGGGGATAGCCATACCAGGTTCCTGTTAGCAAGCACTTCTTGACATCAGCAGTAGTGTCTGGGCTCGGTGTCTGCAGACGGGAAGGATCCCTAGGTGGAACGGTGTCTGGATTGCCTTTCCTTCCATCTCTGTTCCACTCTTTGTCCCTGCATCTCTTTTAGAGATGAACAATTCTGTGTTAGTATTTTTGATATGGGTGGGTGGCCCCATCCCTCAACCAGGGACCATGTCTAGCCTCTGGACATGGTCTTTACATGTTCTCTCTCCTCTTTGTTGGGTAGTTCTGCTAATGTCATCCCTGTTGGGTCCTGGGGGCCTCTTGATTTCCTGGCATCTGGGACTTTCTAGTGACTACCCCCAGTTCTCTATTCTTCATTGCAACACACTTCCATGCAATTTCCTGATCCTTTCTACTTCTCCTTAGTTTCCCCCACACCTGATCCTGTCCTCTCCTTTCCTTCCCCCTCCTTTCTCCCTCCTAGCCCTCACCCTCCCTCTACTTCCTATAGCTATTTTGTTTCCCCTTCTAAGTAGCACTGAAACATCCACATTTTGCTCTTCCTTCTTCTTGAGCTTCATATGGTCTGTGAGTTGGATCATGAGTATTCTGAGCTTTTTTCTTAATATCCACTTACCAGTGACTACATACCATGTGTGTTCTTTTGTGAACTGGGTTGCCTCACTCAGGATATTTTCTGTCTTTCAAGTAAGAGATTAAAAAAAACCCACTTTGGCACTATGATGAAGAATTTAAAATGTATTTAAAATGAATAAAACAAAGACAGGGTAAACTAAATCAGTATGGTCTAAAGTGAAGGGCTCTTCAACACTAAGGTTTGATATCAAAGAACTCTAAATGAACTGAAGTTCACTAGGCAAATTATAGGTGAGGTATGGCATGCCTTGTGGCTTTGGGAGAATTTAGCTACTCCTCAAAGTGGGATTCCTGGTGTCCCCATAAGCTGTTTCAAGAGGCTGAACTCCAGTTGCACAAAACTCCATTTCTGTTTTCCCAAACCAAACACATTTTTCTACACATTGAAGTTTCCTTGCCTTTTCCAAGATTTAATAAACTAGGTATTAACAAGAAAGTGGGAGGCCTTCTTTCCCACAGAGAACCATAATCACTGAAGGGCTTGAATTTATCATCAAAGAATAAGGAGGGGTAAGGCCGCAGCTTTGTCACCAGGCCTGGTGAAGATGAAATTCTGCTCACCGGCTAATTCAGCATATTTCTTTAAAATGTTTTGGGATAGCTTCACCATTGTGATCTGTTTTCCTGAAGTAAAACAATGTGTGTGCCTCTTTAGAAATCTTATGCAGAGTGTACTCCTTGGAACTTCATCCTGTGTTCATCTATAAATATTTTTAACATAATCCATTTGCCTTGTGCAATGTTCAGCAAAGGAGCTTCCCCTCGTTACAGTTCTCTCTCTCCACTTCACCCCTTCCATCTGGAAAGCCTGGCATCCATAGTTCTCAGTTGGCTTCTCCTCAGATTTCATCTCTTCAGTTTAACATAATTCATATACACACTGAACTATGCTAAGGTCTCTGCTCGTTCCTCAGCTCATATTTTCCTGAGATTACCCATTCCACGCTCTTATCCTCAACGATATAACTGAGGTTCAGCTTTCTCAGACTTGTAGTAACAGCTTGATTAGCTCAATTAATTTATCTAGAAAAGAAAACTTCTATGTTTCAGGATAGTGATCTGCTTTGTTGGAAAAAGACAAGCAATTTGCACAATAAAATATATTCAACGGTAAGGAAAGATAAAAATCTCTGTTCTAAAGACAATTTACTTTTTCAACTTCATCTTAATCAGATTCTAGAAATGAAGCTTCCATGAAATATAAAACAATATTTGACTGCCCCACTAGAAACATGATGTTTGTTCAGTAGGTAGAACTCTACTGTAAGTCTAGGTTCCCAGGGAGACAAACAAACAAGCAAACGAAGACACTGTGTTAAAGAATCGATGAAGTTTATTAACTCACTACAGTTTCCAGATTCTGGAGAATGAGAAGGTCCAGAACTAAGTCAAACTGAGCTGTCTCTTTTGAATGAAAAATAAAAAGAGAATTAAAAGAAATAAAGACGAAAAGGGTATGATTTCTCCTAGGCATGGTGGAGGACAAAGTGTGTTATACGTATATGGGAGAACATAACCAGAGAGACAGACACATCTGGGATACTACAGAGAGGTCATGATCCTGAACCACATGGAGAGGAAGGGAAAGAAGGGAACATTATACTTAAGGCAGGAGGCCAAAGGTACAAAAGGAAGGGTAGGTAGCCAAAATGTCTAGATTATATAGGGAAGAACCTCTGGGGAAAAGTATCCCAGTTTTTGGACTGGAGAGTTCAGGGTAGAGGGCTTAGTATGCCAGCCACACTCTATAACAGGCAGGGGTAAGGGATGCTTGGAGAATATGGAGGCCATGTCTGCTTTGACATGCTAAATAGGTACCTCAACTGCTCCTCTTTGGGTTGTAATTTAATACCCTTGTCACATTAAGACCCATTTATTGCACACATAGGATTCTGATCAATTATCTTTTTGGCTACAAGGAAACTTCAGAATGTACTCTTAGAATTCCACTAGCCTCCACCAACTCTAAAGCTCAGATTATTAGGTGGCATCTGAGACAACTAGCAAAGGTGTTTTTTGTTTGTTTGTTTGTTTTGTTTGTTGAACCCATTCTTCATGGTCTCTACCAATATTCAATAAATGCTTTGATTTATTAATAGCTTTTGGTTCTATAGCTATAAACATATTGTGAATGCACTTCTATATTGGGCCATGTAACTTGGTGTAGCATAAAACATGTTTCTAAGGAATGGTTAGTGGTATGTGGTTGAGAATGAACTATTTCTTATTTCCTTTGAAGTGAGAGCTTTGTTTATATTAACAGTCTTGACTACATTTTGACAATTTCAAGAGTTTGAGGTGATTTCAGCTACCAGCCTTCTACTTTCATGACTCTTCCTTAGGAAACTCAATTTCTACAGCTTTCCTGAAGTCATACTACTATCATGTATCGGTGACAGAATTTCTTTTGTCCTCTGTTTCTGATCTCCTTGGTCTCTGTAGAATTATGTTGTATTTACCACGTGTTCTTTAAAGAATCTCATCTTTGTTTTATTACTCATTATTTTTCCTATTCCTTTGACTTCAAAGATAAACCAACATATCTGTCAAAGTTTGTATTTTTCAGAATACATCTTATAAATGAGATATTCTTTCTTATTCATAGTAAAACATGGAAAATTTGGAGGAAAAAATGGCTTTTGATCTTGGCCAACACCTTAAAGGAACTTTGGAAGTGCATGTTGTTCAATAGATGTTATTTTTCACTATCTAATGAGCTTGGGTATTTTCAGAGATTTTAACATTACTTCACAGCAGGAATTACATATTGAAAATGAAAGGATTGTGTTACTTTGATCATAGTAAAGAAAAGGGAACTGGATGCTCACCTAAGAAGACCAACATTGCCATAGCTCTGAGTTCTGAATAAAATAGCACGTATGCATGTGTACACCCATACACACACACACACACACACACACACACACACACACACGCACACACACACACACACACACACAGAGTTATACTCACACAGACACAAAGACAAACACACACATACACAGACACACACAAGCACATATACAGACACACAAGCACAAACACACACACACACACATATATATATGAAAAACGGTTAACAAAATTATAGTTACCTCCAAGTTGGACAACAAAATATTGACTATATTAATTAACTTTCAACTTAAGAGGAAAAGGCAGATAATCAAGGGCTCAAGGTCATTATTGAGTACATGTGACTTCCAGGTCAGGCTTTATTTACCTATAAGCCTGTATCAATAATCCAAAAGAAAGAAATAGTCTCATGAATACAAAGGTTGTTTATACAAACTTGAACAATAAACTAAGTTTAGGTCCCAATGTAAGGATTCAGCCAAAAAGAGATTAAAAATTTCTCCTCTCTATAAAGGTCATTAGGTACTGGGAAGAATTATTAAGGAAATTTAAGAGTAAAAGAGGAGTTACAGCCCTTCAGTGTTTGCAGTAACAGGAAAGGAACCAAAATTTATGATCTGGAACAAGAAAAGATGTTGAATGGCCTAGTCCTTAAGACACTTGTAACAATACAGGCTCAGAGACAAGAAGATCACACAGAATTCATATATGTGAAGGTAAATATACACATAGTGGTTTAAATAAGGATGACCCATCTGAATGTTTAGTCATGTGGGAGAGCAGCACTTGAAAATGAGTAGTATAGGAGTCCTTGTTGGACTTTCTGTGGCCTGACTCAGGAAGTATGTCACTGGAGATGGGCTTGAGGGTTTCAAAAGTCCTATCCACGTGTCTCCCTTTCCCCCAATTCTCATGCCCAATTCTCTTTCTCTACTTATGGATCAGGATGTAGCTCTCAAATTCTCCATCACATCGTCTACCATGAGAAAAAGAACAAAACCGTGACATTGCAAGCAAGTCCCCAGTTGAATGCCTTTTATAAGTGTTGCCTTGATCATGGTATGTCTCCAGGCAAAACAACAGTGACCAAACCAAACACACTAAGAAATTAAGAAGAATTGAAACAGACACTACAGTGCTGTTAAACCAACACTATTTTATTTTAGATACATAAAAAAATAACTCTTTCTGAGAATATAATGACTTTCCCCCTTCCTTTTCCTTCCTCCAAACCCTCCCATAAAATCCTCCTACTCTCTTTAACCTATAAGCCTGTATCAATAATCCAAAAGAAAGAAATAGTCTCATGAATACAAAGGTTGTTTATACAAACTTGAACAATAAACTAAGTTTTGGTCCCAATGTAAGGATTCAGCCAAAAAGAGATTAAAAATTTCTCCTCTCTATAAAGGTCATTAGGTACTGGGAAGAATTATTAAGGAAATTTAAGAGTAAAAGAGGAGTTACAGCCCTTCAAACTAAGAACCAAAATTTATGATCCGGAACAGAAAAGATGTTGAATGGCCTAGTCCTTAAGACACTTGTAACAATACAGGCTCAGAGACAAGAAAACAGAATTCATAATACGAAGGTAAATATACATAGGTTTAAATCTCCATCTGGGAGTGGCAGCACTTGAAAATGAGTAGTATAGGAGTCCTTGTTGGACTTAGGTACTGGGAAGAATTATTAAGGAAATTTAAGAGTAAAAGAGGAGTTACAGCCCTTCAGTGTTTTCAGTAACAGGAAAGGAACCAAAATTTATGATCCGGAACAAGAAAAGATGTTGAATGGCCTAGTCCTTAAGACACTTGTAACAATACAGGCTCAGAGACAAGAAGATCACACAGAATTCATATATGCGAAGGTAAATATACACATAGTGGTTTAAATAAGGATGACCTATCTGAATGCTTAGTCATGTGGGAGTGGCAGCACTTGAAAATGAGTAGTATAGGAGTCCTTGTTGGACTTTCTGTGGCCTGATCAAGGAAGTATGTCACTGGAGATGGGCTTGAGGGTTTCAAAAGTCCTATCCACGTGTCTCCCTTTCCCCAATTCTCATGCCCAATTCTCTTTCTCTACTTATGGATCAGGATGTAGCTCTCAACTACTTCTCCATCACATCGTCTACCATGAGAAAAAGAACAAAACCTGTGACATTGCAAGCAAGTCCCCAGTTGAATGCCTTTTTATAAGTGTTGCCTTGATCATGGTATGTCTCCATAGCAAAACAACAGTGACCAAACCAACACACTAAGAAATTAAGAAGAATTGAAACAGACACTACAGTGCTGTTAAACCAACACTATTTTATTTTAGATACATAAAAAAATAACTCTTTCTGAGAATATAATGACTTTCCCCCTTCCTTTTCCTTCCTCCAAACCCTCCCATAAAATCCTCCTACTCTCTTTAATATTTATGACCTCTTCTTCACTAATTATTACTGTATATGTACATGTAAACACACACACACACACACACATACACACACCTAATTATAAACTATTCCGTTCATATAATTTTCAAGGCTCATCCTTTGACACTGGATAAATTTTTGGTATAGTCTAAGTAATAATTTGTAAATCTCACAATGAAAGCATAATGTCCAGGTAAATATCTTCAGGTATTTATTGATAAAATTGTATCACAAATTATTTAAGCTTCAATTCTTAATAATATAATTTAACCAAAAAGAAAATAGTTTAAGAATAAGAGTAAAAGATATCTATACACAAATTTTAAAAAATTTCATGTTATTATTCTACTTTTACTTCTGTTTGGATCACATATTTTTCTGAGGGTTCCATATACAAAAACAAAAAAGAATTTTACTTCTCAGTGTTTTTTTTTTTGTTTGTTTGTTTGTTTGACTGGTTGGTTGATTTTTTTTTTTTTGCACATAAAACTTTTAATAAGAATCTCATCATTGACTTAGAGAGAAAAAAATCCAGCCTCATGTGAACCTTTGATCTACTTAAATCACTAACAATATTATTCTTGACAGACACTAAATGAATTTTAAATGTGGTCTCTATAAACCACATATAACTATAAGTATGTCTCACAGGTAGCCTTATATTGTATTTATAAATCCTTAGTGACAGATTTCTTACTCTATCTCTGTTTCATCAAAATACAAAGAAGTTCAATATCAGGTCCTTTCAAATATTTTTGTGTCTCTAGACACAGGTAATCATATTTAACGAAGAGTTTGTGAATAAGAAGTAATACTTATTCATGATCAATTTCCCCTTTCACATCAAACAAACTCACTCGGGACAGAGCCTAGAGTCCTTTGTAGAATGGTATATAAAATTCATTGGCTTAATATTTTAGAATTAACCTGAGTAAACCTTAGAAAACACAATGTGCTTGAACTCTATACATGAAAAGGTTGAGAATAAAACTGAGTTTCTTCCCAGAAAGGAAGGCGTCTTTCTTTTTGCAGGGTGACTTATTTTATTTAACTATGCCAGAGTAAACTGAGTCTCTTTCCAAAAAAAGTGTCTTTCTTCTTGCAGGGTGACTTATTTAATTATGCCAGAGTGCAGTTAGTTACTTTAACAATATGATCCTGCTATAACATTAAACATGTTTTTGATTAAAAAAAATAGCTCTCAGGACTTAAAACTAGTCCAAGGGAAGGAGGAAGGGGAACATTATAGCAGCTACCTATTAATGCAACACTTCTGTCTTTCTATGTTTCATTTTTATATATATAGGGAAATATAAGGAAGCTTGTGGCTAGTTAAAAGAGAAACTTCCAGATCAGCAAAGAGCTAATTCCCTTAGTGAAAATGACCATAATAGGCTCAGATTATTTTCAACCTTGGAGATGAAGTTTTAGTTGAAAGGTTACACCTTTAAGTTATTACATTCGAAGTGTAAATGATGCTCTTCAACATTTTCCCAGTCAGCTAACTCGTCATTTAATTTTATGCTAATCACTACAGAAAACCATACTGAAAAAAAGAGTCACATGTAAAAGCTGCCCTGCAGTTCAACACGTGGAGCAAACCAGCTCTCATTATGAGATAAAACAGGCAAGAATACTAAGAAAGGTGAAGCCAAGAGAAGATTGAATTATAATAAAATGAAATTCAAAGACTGCCAATCAGGAAACAGAGACCTTCATCAAATTTAATTACAGGGTTTCTCTCTCTCTCTCTCTCTCTCTCTCTCTCTCTCACACACACACACACACACACACACACACACACACACACTCACACACACACACCTGGACAGTTTTTAGGTACCAACATTGCTGTGCTACGCTATTCAGACCCATATTCATATTGTAAAAAGCACTGCATTAGACCTCTTAAGCAGAGGAAGAAAGTAAAAGAGAATGCCTTGTCACAGGGAAGGAAGCTGGTGATATTGAGTCTGCTATTGAAACTTGGCTAGGCCATGCTATCCTGATCTTTGGTCACCTGTCCATGTGCTATTGTGAAGGTATGCTACAATGTGGTTGATATGTTAATGAAACGACTCTGCATGGGGAAGATTGTTTTCCCTGGTTGAAAGCCTTGTCTTCAATTGAAAGTCCTTTAAAGGAAAAATGGAACACCTTGATCAATAAGGAATTCTATCTGCAGAGTGCTTTCAGACTCGTGGTAGTATTTCTTCTCCAGTATACCCCTTACCGTGATGGTTGTACAACTACCAGCTTCCTCATCATAAGAGTCTAATTGTAATACTGATTCCATATACAGTCTTGCATGTGATGTTGGTCCTGTCCTTCTGAGAATGGTCCCTTAATTGCTACTCATTGTAATCCTGCCTGTTTTCTGTTTGTCCCACTCTTAATGACAGGGTCACTCACTACAATTTTAGACCTTCACTAACTTTCTTTTAGTTATTTTTTATTGGTTATTTTAATCATGTATACTTCAAATGTTACTCCCTTTCCTTGTTTTCCCTCCACAAATCCTCTATCCCATCCCCCATACCTCTACTTCTATGAAGGTACTTACCCACACACTCCTGCCTCACCACCGTAGCTTTCCCCTAGGCTGGGGCAACTACCTTCCACAGGACCGAAGGTGTTCCCTCTCACTGATGCAAGATAAGGCAATCTTCTGCTACATATGCAGCTGGAGCTATGGGTCCCTCCATGTGGACTCCTTGGTCATTGGTTTAGTCCCAGGGAGCTGTAGGTGGGGGTGGGGAGGTCTGGTAGGTTGATATTATTGTTCTTCCTATGGGGCTGCACACCCCTTCAGATCTTCAGTCCTTCGCCTAATTCTTCTATTGGGGGCCTCCGTGCTCAGTCTGATGGTTGGCCTCAAGTTTCAGCATCTGTATTGGCCAGACTCTGGCAGACCCTCTTAAGGGACAGCCATAACAGGCTCCTGTCAGCATGCACTTCTTGGCATGCACAATAGTGTCTGGGTTTGGTGTCTGCAGATGGCATGGATCCCTAGGTGGAGCAGTCTCTGCATTGCCTTTCCTGTAGTCTCTGCTCCACTCTTTGTCCCTGTATTTCCTTTAGACAGGAACAATTCTGGGGTATTATGTTTTAAATGGGTGGCTGGTCCCATCCCTCAACTGAGAGCTGTACCTAATCTCTCCATATGGTCTCTACAGGGTCTCTCTCTTCTTTGTTGGGTATTTTAGCTAATGTCATCCCTGTTGGGTCCAGGGAGCCTCTTGCTTTCCTGGCATCTAGGACTTTCTAGTAGCTACCCCAATTGCCATCTCCCACTGCTGTTCACCATTCAGTTTCCTAACCCTCTGTACTTCACCTCCATCTCCTCCCACACTTGATCCAGCCCTCATTTTCCTTCCCCTCCTATCTTACTCCCAGATACCTTTGTCTCTCTACCTCCTATAATCATTTTGTTATCCCCTCTCTGTAGGACTTGAGCTTCATATGATATGTGAGATGTATTGTGGGTGTTCCAAGCTGTTTTCTACTTACCAATAGTTTTCTACTATTATACCATGTGTGTTCTTTTATGACTCAGTTACCACACCCGGGAGATATTTTTTAGTTCCATTCATTTGCCTCCAAATTTCATGAAGTCAATATTATTAATAGGTGAATAGTATTATCCATTGTGTAAATATATGACATTTTCTGTATCCATTGTTTAGGGACATCTGTGATTTCCAGAATTTTAGAATTTTAAGGATGTGACATTTGTTTTTTTTTTTTTTTATTTTGAAACCCATTTTTTTTCTTTTTTTTTTTTTTTTTTATTAACTTGAATATTTCTTATATACATTTCGAGTGTTATTCCCTTTCCCGGTTTCCGGGCAAACATCCCCCTCCCCCCTCCCCTTCCTTATGGGTGTTCCCCTCCCCACCCTCCCCCCATTGCCGCCCTCCCCCCGACAGTCTAGTTCACTGGGGGTTCAGTCTTAGCAGGACCCAGGGCTTCCCCTTCCACTTGTGCTCTTACTAGGATATTCATTGCTACCTATGAGGTCAGAGTCCAGGTCAGTCCATGTATAGTCTTTGGGTAGTGGCTTAGTCCCTGGAAGCTCTGGTTGGTTGGCATTGTTGTACATATGGGGTCTCGAGCTCCTTCAAGCTCTTCCAGTTCTTTCTCTGATTCCTTCAACGGGGGTCCTGTTCTCAGTTCAGTGGTTTGCTTCTGGCATTCGCCTCTGTATTTGCTGTATTCTGGCTGTGTCTCTCAGGATCGATCTACATCCGGCTCCTGTCGGTCTGCACTTCTTTGCTTCATCCATCTTGTCTAATTGGGTGGCTGTATATGTATGGGCCACATGTGGGGCAGGCTCTGAATGGGTGTTCCTTCAGTCTCTGTTTTAATCTTTGCCTCTCTCTTCCCTGCCAAGGGTATTCTTGTTCCCCTTTTAAAGAAGGAGTGAAGCCTTCACATTTTGATCATCCGTCTTGAATTTCATTTGTTCTAGGCATCTAGGGTAATTCAAGCATTTGGGCTAATAGCCACTTATCAGTGAGTGCATACCATGTATGTCTTTCTGTGATTGGGTTAGCTCACTCAGGATGATATTTTCCAGTTCCAACCATTTGCCTACGAATTTCATAAAGTCGTTGTTTTTGACAGCTGAGTAATATTCCATTGTGTAGATGTACCACATTTTCTGTATCCATTCCTCTGTTGAAGGGCATCTGGGTTCTTTCCAGCTTCTGGCTATTATAAATAAGGCTGCGATGAACATAGTGGAGCACGTGTCTTTTGTAAAGAGCTCCTGGTTACTTATTAGCTTAGAATCACTCACTGTTAGTGAACTGTGCATACACATTGCTTCTGCAACTAGGACTAGGACTATAACAATGTGTGATAGGCAGCTTTCAAAGTTTCCATTCTTACAAGAACCAGTCAGGAACTCAGAAAATCACTAGTCTTAAGACCATATTCACAGTAAATATTTTCTAATGTAACTTATTGGTTATACTCAAAAATGTCTTGAACTAGATAATGAAGAGGATTTTTTTTTCCCGTTTAGATAAACAGGATGCATTTTGTTCCAGTATTTTACCATTTGAAAGCTGCTAATATTCAGATTGATTGCTTTGGTCAATTTATGACAGACAGTAATGGCAATGGATTGATAAAGAAAGAAATGTTTGGGTTTCAGATTTCAGCTTGTGGAACGATGGTAAATCATGGGCAGAGTGAGTATCAAAGAATGGGCATTTGCCTGCAGAGGAAACCTAAGGATATAGGAACTATTGGTTCCTTCACTGTCGCCCTTTCAGTACCCTAGAGTTGGTCCACTAAAACGCACCTCCTAACATGCCACCTTCTTATATTGCATTAGCCTGAAGACCACGAGTCTTGAATATGACCTTGAAATGGACATTTCAGATTCCAACTACAGCCACATGCAACTGAGAGACTAAAACAATGGCTGAATTAATTCATTCTCTTCTTGACTCATTCAATTTCTCCACCTCTTTTTATATCTCAGAAGTATTTAGGACAGCTTGAAGTGAGGAACAGCTATGGTAATTGAAATTTATGTAGTTAATAGCATAAAATCAGTAGGAAGTAACCAGATACAGAAATACCAGATTTTACTTATTAAAATTTAAACTTGGATTCTAATTTTGAACAAGAAAGCACTCATTTTAAGTGATTATATAAAGTATTTCCATTTCAAGCTCACATTCTGCTTCCTAGCTACTGTTACTTGCCCTGATTGAGGACTTCATTATCTCTTCATTAGGACTGAAACTGACCTCTGAATAGTTTCGTTGAACCACAAAGATTTGTTGAATTAGAGCTACCTTACCTGCTTTGCTAATCTATAATTCTCCACTTACATATTTTCAGTGCTTTCCTATATCAAACCAACAATAACAGCATGAAAAGTCTCAGATATTTCAACTCCAAACTAGGCCTTCATACCTAACTCTCTAGACCCAGACCTATAACCCAATCTCCATTTCTATACAAGGTATATGCATATTATCTTCATGTGCAATTATATACTTAGGAAAATTTTCCCCTAATGTGGCTGATAGTTGAAAATATAGTACTTTTAGGAAGTAATTGAAATTGTGCAATTTAAAAAGCCTCTCTTTGTTCTCAGAACCTATTTTGCTGTTCGTTATGATCTTACAAAGTTTGTTAGCATTTATTGGCCTTTCTGTAGTTAACTACTAACATTCTGTTTATTTTTTTTAAATACTAGAGAAAACATTAGAGTTCACCTTTGTATTTTCAAAACCTATCATAAAGGTGTTTGTAATTACTCATAAAGTAACGATACCGAGTTTTCCCCATTACCATGTGGAATGGTTTGCATGGCATTAAACATGTGTTCTCTTGATATCCTGAAGGCTACAATCATGGCACACATATCTTGAAGGTAATGAATAAATCTCTAATTAGACTTAATGCCTGATACTATAAACTTAACCAATTATCCAGGGATAGTAAAGTCATGGACCTTGGAGAATTCTCAATCTCTACTTTACTAAATGAACATAACATAACTGCATATTAATATTTATACCATACCAACAGATAGGTTGAAGATTCAATCTTCATCAAAGAAATATCTTCTTGGAATAGACGGAGACACTACTGAAAAATCACAACCAATTAAAATTTATACAGCAAGTCATTGTACGGTACTCAACTGAAACATCTTCAACATGACTCTTGCACTTAAATCTTAAGGATCATTGAGAAGAGGGGGGAGAATATTGAGAATATTGCAAGGGCTGATTTGTTGTGAGTATTGTTGTCTAGAACTGTCAGAAGCTAGACTCATGAAGTATCACCAAGAAAAAGACCAAGAAAGACAGTTATAGACATGGTAATGAAGGAGGAAAAACTCTCATGGGTCTCAACCCTACACAACTAATTACAGGCAACTAAGAAATTTTGAGAGGATGATTTCCTCCTTCATTAAGGAGGAAAGCATCTCCCACTAATTGGTTATCTAATAGCAAAAAATCCGCCCTGAAATCATATATATATAATTAACATTATAATGGCCGAACAGACTACAATTATATATATATATATATATATATATATATATATAAATGTCTTGCTGAACATGAAATTAAATATTTGTTGATAAGTTAGTCAGTGACTTGCTTATTATTATTTTTAGATTTTAACACATTGATAAAAAAAAAGAGTGTAAGATCATGTCCAGGTAACTAACAGTCATTTTTCTAATTAAGAAAAAGTTTTGGGTAGCTCATAAAACTTAAAAGTTCATTTTGATTAGAACGTGACAGATATGGCACAAATTTTATTTTTAATAGGACTAATTGGTTATTTCATTTCATGAACTAGAAATGAAAAAGTATTTCAGTGAGACATTCAGAATTATTAAGAATATTATCTAATTACTTCCTAAAGACACTATTTTTACAAGCACTGTATATGGAATCATTATATATGAATGATTGTACTATGTTCTTTGCAAACCTAAAAATGTGAGTTATGTGTGGTTCCAATGTCCTGGAGGAAAATTATCATTTGATTGTCTTCAGTTTAGGAGAAAATATCATTGATATGCTACCCAAAATAACAACTGAATAATAATAATTACAAAAAAAATTGGAGTCTATTTTGTCAAAGATTTTATTTTACACTCTCCATTGAGCCTTTTAAAAAAGAACATCTCCTTAATTCTATTCCTTAGAATAGTTTAAAAAAAGCATTACATAGAAGTGTCACTGTTATTAATATCAACAGGAAATTTAATATTTAACATTTTTATTAACCTTGCAGTGCACATATTTAACATAGTATGACACTTTTTGTATGCCAATGAAGGAAAGCCTATACAAAGAACAGAGAGAATATTTTGGACCATACTCACATTCAGCCAAAATAATCAGGTTGAACGTGAAAAAAAAAAAAAGAGTTTTCATGCCTATTCTCTCATGGAATTAAAGTTTACAAAGGACTGAACTGTACTGGTCAAACAGCTCCCTACACCCAAATCTGGTGGGGAGAGAGCTGGACTCCCAGAAGTGCAGATACTCTTGAGAAATCAGAGGAGACTACCTTCTGCCCACATTCCCAAACCAAGAGGGAATCACTTAGTGCCAGCTGTGCCCCCTGGACACAGGGACCTAGGAGCCATCAGGGTCAGGACCCTTCTGATTCCTGCCTGCGCAAAGAGGTGAAAGACAGTCACTAGGAGCACATACACACCTGAAAACAAAGATAAGACAAATTTTTAGGCTCCAAGTTACCTGCCTGGTGGACTCAGGACAAGGGCAGGCAGAAGTCCTCTGGTACAAGGCACTTCCTGTTTGTGGCTGTGCCTAGAACTGAACTGATTCTATTCCACAGATCCTTGTTCCCAAATCCCATGGGGGAGAGAGCTGATCACCCAAAAGTGTGGGCCATACTGATACCGCAGAACAGACTGTCACTTCTGTCCAACTTTGCCCACATTCCTGCCACAAGAGTAAACTGCATAGTGCCTTTGGACACAGGAATATAGGAGCAGTCAGCAGCAGGTACCTGTGGTACCTATCTGTGCCCAGAACTGAACTGAACTGATCAAACAGCTCCATGGACATAAATGTCATGGGGGAGGGAGTTGGCCACTCAGAAGTGCAGATACTCCTGAGAAATCAGAGGAGACTACTCTCTGCCCACATTCCTGGCCCAAGAGGGAATTTCCTAGTGCCCTCTGTGTCCCCTGAGCTCAGGGACCTAGGAGTAGTCAGGGGCAGCACCCTTTTGATTCCTGCCTGCACCTAGAGTTGAAAGACAGTTGCCAGGAGCACCTACATACCTGAGAACAGAGCACTCTGTTCCCAGAAATAGCTGAAGGAAAACAGGAAAACAGGTCTATAGGAGTGCTGACATAGAGGCCTATAGGAGGGTCAAGCCACTGTCAGAAACAGCAAAACAAGCTAACACCAGAGGCAACCTGATAGTAAGAGGCAAGGAGAGGAGTCTAAGCAACAGAAACCAAGACAACTTGTCATAATCAGAACCCAGTTCTGCCAACAAAGCAAATACTAGATACCCAAACATGATGGAAAAGCAAGATTTAGATTTATAAACACATTTTATGATGATGATGATGGAGGACTTTAAGAAAGACATACATAAAGAAATGCAGTATAACACAAGCAAACTAGTAGAAGGCTTTAAAAGGGAAACACAAAAATCCCTTAAAGAATTATAGGAAAACACAAACAAACAGGTTAAGGAATTGAACAAAACCATAAAGGATTTAAAAATGGAAATAAAAACAATAAAGAAAGCAAAAAAGGGAGACAACTCTGGAGAAAAAAACTTAGGGAAGAGATCAGGAATCATAGATGCAAGCATCAAAAACAGAATACAAGAGATAGAAGAGAGAATCTCAGGGGAAGAAGATACCATAGAAAGCATCTAAACAACTATCAAAGATAATGTAAAATGCATAAAGCCTCTAGCCCAAAACATCCAGGAAATCCAGGACACAATGAGAAGATCAAATGTAAGGATAATAGGTATTGAAGAGAGTGAATATTCCCAACTTAAAGGGCCAGTAAATATCTTCAACAACATTGTAGAAGTAAACTTCCCTAACCTAACGAAAATGATGCCCATAAACATACAAGAAGCCTACAGAACTCCAAATAGATTGGACCAGAAAAGAAATTCCTCCTGTCACATAATAATCAAAACACCAAATGCACAAAACAAAGAAAGAATATTAAAAGCAGTAATGGAAAACGGTCAAGTGACATCTAAAGGCAGACTTATAAGAATTGCACCAGATTTCTCACCAGAAACTATGAAAGCCAGAAAATCCTGGGCAGATGTCATACAGACCCTAAGAGAACACAAATGCTAGCCCAGGCTACTATATCCAGCAAAACTCTTAATTAACATAGAAGGAGAAACCAAGATATTCCACGACAAAACCAAATTTAGACAATATCTCTCTACAAATCCAGCCCTGCAAGGTATAATAGATGGAAAACACGAACACGAGTAAGGAAACTAACCCGTAGAAAAAGCAAGAAAGTAATCTCCTTGTAATAAAACCAAAAGAGGAGACACACACAAACACAATTCCTCCTCTAAACATGAAAATAACAGGAAGGAACAATCACTCTTCATTAATGTCTCTCAGCATCAACGGACTCAATTCCCCAATAAAAAGACATAGACTAACAGACTGGATACATAAAGAGGACCCAACATTTTGCTGCACACAAGAAACACACCTCAGAGACAAAGACAGACACTACCTCAGAGTAAAAAGGTGGAAAACAATTTTCCAAGCAAAGGTCAGAGAAACAAGCTAGAGTAGCCATTCTAATAGAGAATAAAATTGACTTTCAACCATTTTCATCAAAAAAGATACAGAAGAACACTTCAATTCATCAAAGGAAAAAATTCACAAAGATGATCTATCACTCCTAAGTATCAATGCTCCAAATACAGGACACCTACATTCATAAAAGAAACCTTACTAAAGCTCAAATCACACATTCCATCTCAAACAATAATAGAAACATAGAGAAACTAACTGAAGTTATGAACCAAATGGATTTAACAGATATTTATAGAACATTCCATCCTAAAACAAAAGGATTTAACTTCTTCTCAGCACTTCATGATACCTTCTTCAAAATTAACCATATAATCGGTTGCAAAACAGGCCTCAACTGATACAAGAAGATAGAAATAATCCCATGCACCCTATCAGATCACCCCAAAGGCTGTCTTTAATAACAACAATAATGACAGAATGCCCAATATATATATACATGCTGAACAACACTCTAATCAATGACAACTTGGTCAAGGAAGAAATAAAGAAAGAAATTAAATAATTCCTAGAATTTAATGAAAATGAAAATACATCATACCCACACTTATGGGACACAATGAAAGCAGTGCTAAAAAGAATACTCATAGCTCTGAGTGCCTGCACAAAGAAACAGGAGAGAGCATACATTAAGCAGCTGGACAGCACACCTAAAAGCTCTAGAAGAAAAAGAAACAAATATACCCAGGAAGAGTAGAAGGAAGGAAATAATCAAACTCAGAGCTGAAATCAACCAAGTAGAAACAAAAGGACTATATAAAGAATCAACAGAACCAAAAGCTGGTTCTTTGAGAATATGAACAAGATAGATAAATCCTTAGTGAGACGAACCAGAGGGCACAGAGAGTATATCCAAATTAACAAGATCAGAAAAATAATGGGAGACATAACAGCAGAATCTGAGGAAATTAAAAAAATCATCAGATCCCATTACAAATGCTTATATTCAAAAAACTTGAAAAGTTGGAGGAAACAAACAATTTTCTAGACAAATACCACATACCAAAGTTAAACCAGTAACAGATAAAGCATCTAAACAACCACATAACTACTATAAAAATAGAAGCATTTATTAAAAGTCTTCCAACCAAAACAAGCCGAGGACCAGATAGATTTAGAGCAGAATTCTATCAGATTTTCATAGAATACCTCACACCAATACTGTCCAAACTATTCCACAAAAGAGAAACAGAAGGAACACTACCAAATCCCCTCTATTATGCTACAATTAATCTTATATCTAAAACACACAAAGACCCAACAAAGAAAGAGAACTTCAAACCAATTTCACTTATGAATAATGACCCAAAATACTCAATAAAATTCTTGCAAATAATGTAAAATAGCTCGGTATGACTTAAACCAAGGAAGTGAAAGATCTGTATGACAAGAACTTCAATTCTCTAAAGAAATTGAAGACGATCTCATAAGATGGAAAGACCTCCCACGCTCATGGATTGGCATGATTAATGTAGTAGAAATGGCCATTTTGCCAAATCCAAGAACACATTGAAATGATCATCCATCATCATCAAAAATACTTCATCTCAGGGATGCAGGGATGGTTCAATATACAAAAATCCATCAACGTAATCTTCTATTTAAACAAACTCAAAGATAAAAACCACGTGATCATTTCATTAGATGCTGAGAAAGCATTTGACAAAATTCAACACCCCTTCATGATAAAAGTCCTGAAAAGATGAGGAATTGAAGGCCCATACCTAAACATAGTAAATGCAATATACAGCAAACAAGAAACTAACATCAAAGTGAATGGAGAGAAACTTGAAGCAATCCCACTAAAATCAGGGACTAGACAAGGCTGCCCACTCTCTCCCTACTTATTCAGTATTGTACTTGACATCCTACCTAGAGAAATCAGACAATGAAAGGAGGTTAAAGGGATCCAAATTTGAAAGGAAGAAGTCAAAACATCCCTATTTGCAGATCATATGATAGTCTATGCACGTGACAAGAAAGGTTCTACCAGAGCTCTACTAAACCTGATTAACAACTTCAGCAAAGAGGTTGGGTATAAAATTAACTCAAACAAATCAGAAGTCTTCTTCTGCTCAAAGGACAAACAGGTTTAGAGAGAAATTAGGGAAATGTCACCTTTCAAAATAGTCACAAATAGTATAAAATAGCTCGGTATGACTTAAACCGAGGAAGTGAAAGATCTGTATGACAAGAACTTCAATTCTCTGAAGAAACTGAAGACGATCTCATAAGATGGAAAGACCTCCCATGCTCATGGATTGGCATGATTAATGTAGTAGAAATGGCCATTTTGCCAAAAGCAATCTACAGATTCAATGCAATCGCCATCAAAATTTCAACTCAATTTTTCATAGAGATAGACAGAGCAATTTGCAAATAACAAGAAACACAGAATAGCAAAATCTACACTCAACAATAAAAGAACTTCTTTGAGAATCACCATCCCTGACCTCATCCAGTATTATAGAGTAATAGTGATAAAAACTGTACGGTATTGGTACAGAGACAGGCAGATAGATCAGTGGAATAGAAATGAAGACCCAGAAATGAACCCACAAACCTATGATAATTTGATCTTTGATGAAAACCATTCATTGGAAAAAGATCATATTTTCAACAAATGGTGCTGGTTCAACTGGAGTTCAGCATGTAGAACCATTATTTTCACCCTGTTTGAAGCTTAAGTACAAGTAGATCAAGGACCTCCACATAAAACCAGATAAACTCAAACTAATCCAAGAAAAAGTGGGGAAGATTCTCAAACACATGGGCACTGGGGAAATTTTCCTGATCAAAACACCAATGGTTTATGCTCTAAGATCAAGAATCAACAAATGGGACCTCATAAAACTACAAAGCTTCTATAAGTCAAAGGAAACTGTCATTAGGACAAAATGGCAACCAACAGATTGGGAAAGGATTGCTCTTTACCAATCCTACATCTGATAGAGCACTAATATCCAAAATATACAAAGAACTCAGAAAGATAGACTTCAGAAAGCCAAATAACCTTGTTAAATATGGGGTACAGAGCTAAACAAACTTTCTCAGCTGAGGATTATCGATTCGCTTAGAATCAACTAAAGAAATGTTCACCATCCTTAGTCATCAGGGAAATCCAAATCAAAACAACCCTTAGATTCCAGCTCATACCAGTCAGAATGGCTAAGATTAAAACTTAGGCGACAACAGATGCTGGCAGGGATGTGGATAAAGAGAAACTCCTCCATTGTTGGTGGGGTTGCAAACAGTTATAACCACTCGGGAAATCAGTGTGGAGTTTCCTTAGAAAATTGGACATTCCACTACCAGAGGACCCACCTATACCTCTCCTGGGCATATACTCAAAAGATGCTCCAACATGCAACAGAGACACATGCTCCACTATGTTCATAGCAGCCTTATTTATAATAGCCAGAAGCTGGAAAGAACCCAGATGCCCTTCAACAGAGGAATAGATACAGAAAATATGGTACATCTACACAATGGAGTACTACTCAGCTATCAAAAACAATAACTTTATGAAATTCATAGGCAAATGGATTGAACTAGAAAATATCCTGAGTGAGGTAACCCAATCACAGAAAAACACACATTGTGTGCACACACCGATAATGGATATTAGCCCCAAAGCTCAAATTACTCAAGATGCAATACACAGACCATATTTAGCACCAGAAGAAGGATGACCAAAATTCATATGCTTCAATCCTTCTTAAAAGCGGGAACATAAATATCCACAGGAGGGGATATGGAGGCAAATTTTAGAGCAGAGCCTGAAGGAATGGCCATTCAGAGCCTGCCCCACATGTGGCTCATATATATACAGCCACCAAAACTATATAAGATGGATGAAGCTAAGAAGTACATGCTGACAGGAACCGGATATAGATCTCTCCTGATAGACACAACCAGAGCACATAAAATACAGAAGTGAATGCTAGCAGGAAACCACAGAACTGAGAATGGAAACCCAGTTATAGGAATTAGAGAAAGGAGTGAAAGAGCTGAAGGGGCTTGCAACCCCATAGAACAACAGTGCCAACCAACCAGAGCTTCCAGGGACTAAACCACTACCCCATGACTACACATGGACTGACCCATGGCTCTAACTGCATATGTAGTAGAGTATGGCCTTGTTGGCCACCAGTGGAAGGAGAAGCCCTTGGTCTTGCCAAGGTTGCACCCTAGTGCAGGGTAATATCGGGGTGGGTGGTCATGAAGGGGGTGGTTGGGGCAGAATACCCTTTTGGGGAAGGAGGAATAGAAATGGGATGTGATGGGAGCTTATAGACAGGAAACTGGGAAAGGAAATAACATTTGAAATGTAAATAAATAAATATATAAAATAAAATAAAATGGAAAGAGCTAACAAAGGCCCACCCAGTCTAGGCCAACATAAAAAACGCTGTATCAGTTTTGCATTTTGATTCTGATCTAGTTTTTTGTTTGCTTGCTTGTTTGGCATTAGTTCCACACCAACCCGACATCTGACATTTTTTCTTCTCTGGACCATATTGTGATCTACAGAGTTAATGCTTGAGAACTGTGCACCAAGTTACAGTGAAATCACACAAAGAAGGAAAAATTTCAAATAACAGAATTTCAGCCTGATCCATGTATATCTTTCCTCAGCTGTTGATTTTTCTACTTTATTCAGTTCTTTGAGGTTACTTTCTCTTTCTTCATGTTTTGGGGTCTTGTTTTTCATTCACCTATTAATTTTTTATTTTTGTTCTTTGTGTTTTTGTAAAAAAGAAAAACTGTAAATAAACAGGCACGTGTGGTAGCTGTGGTAGTGATCGCCAATTTATTGGGCAGAATAAGTATGATAAATAACTCTGCTTTTGACAGTCATCTTTTAACACACAGATCCTTTTGTCTCATGTTCCTAATATCTCCTTCCGTCATGTGTTAAGCTTCTATATTTTCATACACATCATGCTACCTTGTCTTGTTATATTTGTGGGCTTAGGAGTCATGCACACTCTTGTCACATTTCACTAGATGGACACACACTTGTACTCCCAATGACTGAGCCAGTGTTCATGCCCACCTAATCATGTATTCATCCTACTGGTTGTTAGCTAAAACTAGCAAAGACACGGGTCAGAAAGATGGCTTAGAGAAAGGTCACATGTGTCTTGGTAGGTATCTTAATAGACAACACAGCCGTAGAAATCAATGGTGACCAACCTGAGCAGTCACCATGCAGCACCTTTGGACGCTGGAGAAGTGGTTTCTATAACAAAATAAATGCACCATTCAGTTGGAGTAATAATATGCAGAACAGATCTCTTTACAACAACTTCGTTGGGGCTGATCTGAACTGTCCACACCCAGGAGCTTTACCAAGACCAGAGAACAGATTCCTGTGAATCACAAAGGCAAGTAAAAGACAAAACTTCTACTGATTCTGAAATTGTTAGACTATTACAAAAAGAATAAAAAAGAAATATTAAAAATATAAAATTTAATATTAAATAAAAAATATTAAATTTAAAATATTTTTGGAACCTGGGAGAAGCTCATACAATATTGGCCAAACTTCAACGAAGTCATACACTGGAAGGAATAGTAAGGATGAGATTTTCATTTTAGACCCAGTCAGAGAGGTTAGATTTAACCAGAGTATTCAGAAAGCATCCTATTCAGTTGGTCTCAGTTATTCTGATCAACCTACAAGAAAATAGTTTAATCAAGGGAATGGCAATTTAGGTCTTAATGTCATAAAAATACCATTTTTTATTGCGGTTTTGTAAATGAGAAATTATAAAAAGGCTTTTGATTCCATTAAGACAGTACCCCTTAATTAATTAATGCTTCTGCAGGCCATGGCAAACCCTAATGCACTGGCCTACAGCTGAAACAGAATGTCCCTACTTAAGAGATACTTCATGTTCCTGTAATGTGCTCTGACCCACTCAAGCATAAAAATGTACAACACATAGCAAGAAAGAGGATTATCCTCACCTTCCCTAGGATCTTTTTTCTTCTTAAACCTTAAGGTAATTATAGATGTGATCATTTATCTAATTACTTACTCTGAAACAGAAAAAATGAATCTTCCACCTATCTGGTAGTGTCAATGGTTACATCTGGACCAAGGCTTTAAATTGACTTTCTGCGTACTTGGAAGAACCTAACATAACCTCTATGGACATTGACATGTTAGAGCAATAAAGCTCAGGTCTCAGTAATACCAGTACATCCAGCTCATGGATACATATTTATATTTCCAAAGAATTAGCTGGGTCTCTCATATCACTGTTCCAAATGTGGAAGACTTTCTCTATTTAAAACTGAAGCACAAACAACTTTCCAATATAAGAACTGGAAATAGTTATCATTTTCAATACTGTTCCAAGCATTCACGGAGTAATCCATCCAGCCTTTCCTGAAGCATAAGAATTGCTTGGCTTGGATATTATTCCCAGTGTTGATCTAACTGTACTGACAACTCTTCCCTATCCAAATGCTAGATTTTAAAACATAAATATGCAGGTTTAAGCCTACATATCATAATTAAATACAAAACTATGATCATTTCTCAGACCACTCCCAAATAGTTTTAAACAACCATTTTTTTTTATTTTGTGGGGACAGTATTTCTCAATGTAACATTGGCTCTCCTGGAGCTTGCTTTGTAGACCAGGTTGGCCTCAAACCTATAGAATTCTCCGTGCCTCTGCTTCTTGAGGGATGGAATTAAAAACATGCACCACTACCAATGCCTAGCTCATTTTTAAAAGTTAAAGCATCTTTAAATGTAGTGTACTTGCATATTATTAGTATGCATGGGTACAGTATGAATGCATGCCACAGTGCACATGTGGAGGATACAGGATATCTTTGGTGAATCAGTTCTCTCCTTCCCAGTGTGGGTTCTGTCAGTCTGACTCAAGTAGTCAGTCTTGCCAATTACTGATTTTACCTCCTAAGCCATCTTTCCAGCTTCTAATTTTGTGAATTATAAGACAATATTATATATTTATGGTCTATGAGAGTATAGTTATAAGACAAGCTAATAAGTTAACCCGTCAACTCACATACCATGATTTTGGCAGGAACATGGAAAACACTGTCTTGGCAATTTTCAAGTACACACTACCTTATTGCTAACTATAGAGAGTACATTGTAAAACAGAACCCCATTTCTTCTAACTCGCTGACATGCTAAACAGTTTCTCTGAAATATCAGGCTATTCCTTCATCACTGCCTCTGAGAGGACATGTTATCACTATTCTATAACCTGAATTTTTTTTTTTCGGAGCTGGGGACCGAACCCAGGGCCTTGCGCTTCCTAGGCAAGCGCTCTACCACTGAGCTAAATCCCCAACCCCGACCTGAATTTTTTATGTTTGCAAGTTCCATATACAATGAAACTGGCATTATTTTTCCTTCTCTGCCTGGTTCGTTTTAGTTAGCAAAAAGTCCTAAATTTTCATATATATTCTATAAATAGAAGAATTTCATTATTGTTTACGGCTAAATATGGTTGGAATGTTTTCCTAATACACTCGTGTTCTTTATTAGCTTTGTAGCACACATTTTTCTCTAATTTTATGAAATCATAATATAATTACATAATTTCCCCTTTCCTTTTCCTTCATCAAACTCTTCCCATCTATCACCTCCCCATTTGATTTGGTGGTCTCTATTTCTTCAATTATTGATACATACACACACAGACACACAGACACACACATACACACACACATAAACACACTCTCTCTCTCCCTCTCTCTCTCTCTCTCTCTCTCTCTCTCTCTCTCTCTCACACACACACACACACACACACACACACACACACACACACTTCACCATTTCATTTCCAAGACATTTGTATCAAAATAAATAAAGCTAGAATTTACTCATATTCAAGAAGGCGTAGAAACGTCCTTCTACCTAGAAACTTATAGACCCATTAAACATCTTCTGACTATAAAGGAAACAGGAACTGATGCATGAAGATGATTTTAATACAAACTGAGTGACAAGGAATTTATGTGATACAAGAAAAGAGGAGACAAGAAATTGATCTATTGTAATAAACACTTTAATCAACAAAAATGAAGAATGAAAATAACTGAACCCTCTCTAGTCAATAGTTATAATAAAAAGACAAGGAATGATAAAGCAATGTTGAATATAATAATAAAGCAATAAAAAATATGAAGCATTAATCATTATCTAGTAAACAAATTTAGTTATTATATTTTTAGAAACCTGAGCCTCTAAAAACATAAATGGTCAAGCCACTAACAAATTAGATCAAACTCAACAGAGACATATAGAAAGAAAAGAGAAGATGCAAGGACTCATTAAAATAGAAGACTTTTATAAGTATTCAATATTTTGCTGACCTCTAATGAAATAAAAGTTTGAAAATTCAGATGAGAAGAATAATTGCTTAGGGAAAGGCAAATTGCTAATTACTAAAGTTGACCTTAATTTATGTTATACTTGAAAGCACACATTTTTCATTTAAAAGCTTAATACTTTTGTCTTTTCAAAATAATTCATCATGCATCTCAATGCTAATGTCTCCAAAGGAAGTTATTTTTCTTTCTCCAAAATATAGTCCCTCTTAACCTTTCACTTCTTGTAGTGTTCATGAATCTAGCTTTTCTTCATCAGTTTATTTGATGGTATAATTTATTCTTCTAATTAGCTCTAATGCAAAGATACATTAGCCAAATAGACTTTTAAATACTGAGACATCTTTCAATCCTTAGTATTAACATGACTCAGATATAACATTTATATTTTATTTCACTTGTTTTCTATTTGCATTTTAACATTCTCTGTATTTTATAGACATGTTTAACATGAAAAGTGAATATAGGTAGGATGTTTCACACACTATTCATCTATCTGCTATGAATATTAATACCTGTTATGTCATCTTTCTCTCTTCACTGTACAGTCCCTCATTCCCTTAATATACGGGTTTTTGAGAGATTTATATCTGTTAACATGTCCATGTCTCTTATCCTATTATCAAATGTGCCTTTCTCGGCTAAAAATGCCAGTGACTCTATTAATTCTTATAGCATCACAGCAGATGCAGTAAGTATGCCTTAAAATAACTTAGTTTGTTTTGCTTCCACAGCTTTCTAATGCTATTCATGTAGAATTAGTTACATTATTATTAGTGATGCTAAATCATGCTCTGGGCCATTGGAGAAATAGGTTTTCATACCTTCCCCTAAAAGCAATTACTATGCTTTATTGACCATGAGAATAAAATAAGTGGTTTCTTTTTGGGCCACAGAGAAACATAAAAGCAATAATTCTCTGTATAATTATGTTAAATTTACCATATAGAATATTATAATGTTGAAGAAGAGTGATAAATGTTCTAAGCATGTATATCTTAAATGTTTTCCTTCTACACATTGATAACCTTTGGAAAAGGAAGGAAAGGGGATATGGATATTCTGTTCACTCAGGTTTTACCTGTTTCCATCCATCATTCCTGATAACTGGTTTTAGAAAGAATATCCACCATGGCAATTACAGAAAGAGAAGTTAGTATGTGGTGATCTCAAAAGACCTCAGGGAAGACAGCATAGCCATCCTCACAGTACTGTTGTAAATATAAAGTCAAGAATTGCAGACCTGTTGGCATGCACATCCTCCATGCCATATGAAGGCTATACAGGGTGAAAGTTACCAGTAGCCAGCCCTATTGAATAAGGAGCTGAGGTCAGAACACAGATAGATGAAAACCGACAGACTTAACCATGTGTGACTCAGATAACAATCCTCATAGCCCAGACCCCTGATAAATGTTTTATGAAATCTGAGTATGAAACTTTCTTTTATATGTTTTTTATTCTTTAATTGTTGTCACATAAATATGACTATATATATATTAGTTTTTATCTTTTGTATTAAATTATTTTATTTATTTATATTCCAGAAATTGTCTCCCTTTCCCGAGTTCTTCACCCCATCCCCAACACCACCCATCCTCTGAGAGGGTGCTTTCCCACCTCACCTCACCCCTAACAGCATCCCTCTTCCCTTGAGCATCAAGTTTCCACAGGATTAAGTATATCCTCTCTTACTGAGGCCATACAAGGCAGTTCTCTGCTACAAATGTGCCTAGGGCTACAAACATGTATATTTTAAATACATAAATTCAATGGACATGTAAACAATCTTCAATCTTGACCTACTTTATTAGGTGGTTTTTAATGTTCATAAAATTAGTTAAGCAAATTTACAGTTGTGATATGTTCTTTTGTATCTAGTGACTTTGGAGTACTTTATGTATAAAAGATTCTTGATTGTAGCCATAGTTGTTTAATCCACTCTAATATCCTTGGTGGCCCCAATTCCTCACTATTGCCACAATACTCTGGATTCTCGAATGAAAGGCGCGCGCGCGCACACACACACACACACACACACATTTTAATATGCCTTAAACAGCACAATTGTTTGATGGTTTGACCTCTCTCAAACTTCCACATAGCTAACACGTCCCTTCCAACACTCCTAAATTTTTATTTACTGAAATCTATATTCCAACTTTGCTACCATAGACCCATATGGGGGAGTGAGGGGCTGGGGCTGCTCTGCCCCTGGCTCTTACGTAATTGTATGCTTTCTTTTCTGCTTCTCTCAAGCTTGATCTTCTTGCTTCCCAAGCATGGCCGTACTTAATCCTTCCTCTTCCTTTTGTTCCTGTGCCCACGTACTCTAAAATATTGCCTCTGTCTCCTTGCCAATCCATTGGCCACCAGCAACTTTATTTACCAATCAAATTCAACAGTGGGTAGGGACTCCCAGGATCAGAGATCTGAATTTCCATGTAATTTGGGGAATCCAATTAATATAATACGAGCAATAAACCCAATCCACAACACTTGACTAACAGAAGCATATGAGACAATCTATGCCTTCTAGGAAACCCAATAAGTAAATAGCATCTCAAAAATAATCAAATATTTGGTAAAATCCTTGGTTCTTTACCTACGTTTTAGCACCAGGATGATGTGTTATTGTAGGACACAACTAATTTTAACATACAATTCTGTATTCATGATTATAAGTACAACCAACCATGGCACAGATACTTAAAGCATCCTTCTTATTTCTACAAAATGATTCTGCCTTATTTATAAAATATAAGAGAGAACTTTTTCCTAGGAAAGACTAGACCAGCAACCAAAGAGTAAACATGGAGGGACCTATGGCTCCAGCTACATATGTAGCAGAGAATGGCGTTTTTGCACATCAGTGGGAGGAGATGCCCTTGGTCCTGGGTTGGCTCTATGCCCCAGTGTAAGGGGATGCCACAGCAGGAGGCTGAGGTGGGAGTGCCTGGGTAGGTGGGGAGCAACCTCACAGAACCAGAGGAAGGGGGAGATGGGATAGGGGGTTTCCAGAGGGGAAACCAGGAAAGGTGATAACATTTGACATGTAAATAAATAAAATATCCAATTAAAAAAAGAAAAGACAAGAAAGATATAATTTTGGCTTAATAGGAAAAAAGACAACACCTGATTATTTTTTAAAATTTGAGAAAAACAAAGCAAAAGAGATAATTTTCAAAAGCACCCAGACAAACATATAGAGAACATCTTAGAAACCAAAAAACGATAAATGAACAGAATATATGTACCTCCCTGAAAGAAGTCAAAGACCAAAGCAAAGAAAGCAGAATAAATTGTGATATGTAAAACTGTGAATGTCAGATGACAAAATAGTAATAATTATAAAACAGGAAGCAAACATGATTAAGTTTATGAAGGCCTTCAATGGAGGCCCTGATCATATCTCCATCTCAGAGTTCATGAAAACAACACCAGGAGAAGACGGACAGCTGTCTGAAGGAAGCAGGACTGACTAGCCAGAGAGAGGTGCTGAAGTTTGCAGAGCTGGAGAGAACAAAATACTATTAAACTGAGTTCTGAGGATCTTTGTGAATACTGTCCCAGATACTTGGAATACTTGAAGATTATTGTTTTGTGAATCCATGTGAGAAAATTACTTTTGGCAGGACAGGAAAGGACAAGAAAGAAGTGGAGGTGAGGGGAAAGGAGAAAAGAGAAGAGAAGAGAAAGAAGGGAGGGGAGGGGAAGAGAAGGGAAGAGATGTAGTTTTGGATGTAGAGTGGGGATTAGAGTAAAAACTGTTTTAAAATGTCTTAAAAGCAATCTGCATAGAGTATAAACTAGCTTTCTGAGGCCTTAACATGGTGCCAGGAAAAAGCTCAAGTATACAAACATATATTATATATCTTACAAGCAACAATATTTATAGTATCTAGCCAAAGGAAAATGCAAACTCATTAACAAGTAACCAAAAATAGTAAACATGTAAAATACACTGCAAGATGCAAAACCGTGCGAAGCACTTGTCACTAGGGAAGAAATGAAGGATATTCTTATCACATTTTGTTTTTTGTCCCTGTGTAATATGCATATGCATGTTCTAGATCTCTTATTTCTTAGTCAGATTTTTGTCAGGTAAGTTAGCCTACATACTGATATATCAACTCCTACTTGTAAAATGAATAATAAAGGTCATTGTCACCATGCAAAGGAAGCGTAGTCTACATTACCTAATAAAAGCATTTTGGTGATTGAATGTATTTTTAAAAATACATATCTAAGTATGAATCATACTTAAGAGCATCTATTTAAAATCTTTGGAAAACAGTGTTTCTTTGGTTAAATATGGTTTTCAATACAAGAAAAGGGGAAATTATACTTGCAAATGCCTACAGCATGCTTAGGGAGATGAATAAAACTTTCAAATTACAGCTTCTTTCTAAAGATTTTGGTTCTTCCTCTGTTGAAACAATACTGAGGTAAATGACATATGTGCTCATTTGTGAGGCTTTGGAAACATGTTGAATGGAAACTCACAACTTATTAACAATTTATGGGTATTTTTGTAATGTGGACTTTCTTTTGCTCAGATAGCTAAGATAGCAGATAATATATTCCAGAGAAAAAGGGATTTGTATTCACAAAATTGTTATCATAAGTGGTCTGAGTGACCAACACATCCTGAATTATTTTCATGATTAAAAAAATAAAGGAAAAAAATCTCTTTTAACTAATGGATTTAAGAATCAGGTTTCTCCAATTATCAAAATTCTCTCAATGAAAAGAAATGAACAAACAAACAAACAAACCCGGGACACAATGGGTCTAGTGCAGAATTCTATCACACCTTCATAGAAGTCCTTATACCAATTTTGGCCACACTAGTCCAAAAAAGTGAATAAGAAGGAAGACTACCAAATTCCTTCCATGAAGTCATAATTACACGTGTAACTAAAACACACAAACACCCAACAAAGAAAGAGAACATCAGACCAATTTTCCTCATGAGTATCAACACAAACATACTCAATAAAATTCTCACAAACTGAATCCAAGAACACATCAAAATAATCATCCATCATGATCAAATAGGCTTTATCCCAGGGATGCAGGGACGGTTCAATATACATAAATCCATGAATGTAATCCACTATATAAACAAACTCAAAGAACAAAACACATGATCTTTTCATTAGATGCTGAGGAAGCATTTGCAAAAAATTCAACACCTCTTCATAAAGTAAAAATCCTGGAAAGATCAGGTATTCAAGGTCCACATCTAAACATAGTAAAAGCAATATACAGAAAACCAGCAGCTAACATTAAACCAAATGGAGAAAAACTTGAAGCAATCCCACTAAAATCAGTACTGCCCACTCTCACCCTACTTATTCAATATAGCACTTGAAGTCCTAGCCAGAGCAACCAGACAACAAAAGGAGGTCAAAGGGATACAAATTCAAAAGGAAGAAGTCAAAATATCACTATTTGCAGATGATATGACAGTATATTTAAGTGACCCCAAAAGTTCCATCAGAGAACTACTAAGCTTGATAAACAACTTCAGGAAAGTGGCTGGGTGTAAAATTAACTCAAACAAATGAGTAGCCTTCCTCTACTCAAAGGATAAACAGGATGAGAAGGAAATTAGGGAAATGACACCCTTCACAATAGTCACAAATAACATAAAAACTTGTGTGTGACTCTAACCAAGCAAGTGAAAGATATGTATGAAAAGAACTTCCAGTCTCTGAAGAAAGAAATTGAAGAAGATCTCAGAAAATGGAAAGATCTACCATGCTTATGGATTGGTAGGATCAACATGGTAAAAATGGACATTTCACCAAAAGCAATCTACAGATTCAGTGCAATCTCCATCAAAATTCCAAATCAATTCTTCACAGAGTTAGAAAGAGCAATTGGCAAAATAATTTCAAACAACAACCACCACAACAACAAAAACCAGGATAACGAAAACTGTCATTAACAATAAAAGAAATTTTGGTGGAAACACCATCCTTGACCTCAACCAGAGCAATAGGGATAAAACCTGTATGGTATTGGTATAGAGACAGGCAGGTAGAACAGTGAAATAGAATTGAAGACCCAGAAATGAACCCACAAACCTATGGTCACTTGATGTTTGACAAAGGCACTAAAACCATCCAATGGAAAAGAAAAACATTTTCAACAAATGGTGCAGGTTCCAGTGGAAGTCAGCATGTGCAAGAATCTAAATCGATCCATTGTTATCATCCAGTACAAAGCTGAAGTATAAGTGGATCAAGGACCTACACATCAAATCATATACACTGAAGCTAATAGAAGGAAAAAGTGGGGAAGAGTCTTCATCACATGGAAACTGGGAAAAATTCCCCGAAAAAAATGTCTTATGCTCTAAGATCAAGAATTGACAAATGGGACCTCACAAAACTTCAAATCTTCTGAAAGGCAAAGGACACTGTCTTTAGGACAAAACAGCAACCAACAGATTGGGAAAAGACCGCTTTTTACCAATCCTACATCTGATAGAGGGCTAATATAGAAAATATACAAAGAACTCAGGAAGTTAGACTCAAGAGAGCTAAATAAGCCTATGAAAAAAATGGTGTACAGAGCTAAGCAAAGAATTCTATGATGAGGAGTAACAAATGGCTGAGAAGTAACTGAAGAAATGCTCAACATCCTTAGTCATTTGGGATATGCAAATCAAAACTACCCTGAGATTCTACCTCATACCAGAAAGAATGGCTAAGATCGAAATTCAGGTGACAAAAGATCCTGGCAAGGATGTGGAGAAAGAGGAACACTCCTCCATTATTGGTGGGTTTGAAAACTGGTACAACTGCTCTGGAAATCAGTATGGAGTTTCGTCAGAAAATTGGACATTGCACTACCTGAGTATCTAGTTATATCTCTCCTGGGCATACACCCAAAAGATGCTCCAACAAAGAACAGAGACACATGTTCAACTATGTTCATAGAAGCCTTATTTATAATAGCCAGAAGCTGGAAAGAGTCCAGATGCCCTTCAACAGAGGAATGGATACAGAAAATTGGTACATGTACACGATGGAGTACTACTCTTCTATCAAAAATAATGACTTCCTGAAATTCATAGAAAACTAGAAACTAAGAACTAGAAAATATCATCCTGAGTGAGGTAATCCTCACAGAAAAACATACATGATATGCACTCACAGATTGGTGGATATTAGCCCCAAAGCTGGAATTATCCAAGATACAATTCACAGAACACATAAAGCTCAAGAAGAAGGATAACCAAAGTGTAGATGCTTCACTCTTTCTTAAAAGGAAGAACAAAAATACTCATAGGTGGAGATATGGAGACAAAGTTTGGAGCAGAGACTAAAGAAAGGGTGATTCAGAGCTTGTCCCTCATGGTATACAGTATATATATATATAAAATGAATGAAACACAGAGCAAAAAAACATTGAACTGAGAATGGGATCCCCGTTAGAGGAATTAGACAAAGGATTGAAAGAGCTGAAGGTAGTACTATGTCCAATTTTCTGAGGAACCTCCAGCCTGATTTCCAGAGTGGTTGTACCAGTTTGCAATCCAACCAACAATGGAGGAGTGTTCCTCTTTCTCCACATTCTCGCCAGCATCTGCTGTCACCTGAGTTTTTTTAATCTTAGCCATTCTGACTACTGTGAGGATGCTCCTACTTCTTAAAAGGGGGAAAATATCCATAGGAGGGGATATGGAAGCAAAGTTTAGAGCAGCGACTGAAGGAACGGCTATGCAGAGCCTACCCAACATGTGGCCCGTATATATACAGCCACCAAACTAGATAAGATGGATGAAGCTAAAACGTGCATGCTGAAACGTACCGGATATAGAACTCTCCTGAGAGACACATCAAGAACATGTCCAATACAGAGGTCAGTGCTAGCAGCAAACCACTGAACTGAGAACAGGACCCCCTTGGGTAGGAATTAGAGGAAGCATTGAAAGAGTTGAAGGAGTTTGTGACCCCATAAGAACAACAATGCCAACTAACCAGAGCTTCCAGGAGCTCAACCACTTCTCAAAGACCATACATGGACTAACCCAGGGCTCCAACTGCATATGTAGCAGAGAATAGCCTTGTTGGGGCAACACTGGAAGGGGAAACCCTTGGTCCTGCCAAGGTTGGACCCCTATGCAGGGGAATGTAGGTGGGGCAGTGAGGGAGATAGATGGGGCAAACACCCATATGGAGGAGGGAGAGGGGATGGGGACACTTATGAACAGGAAATCCGGAAAGGGAATAACATTTGAAATGTAAGTAAAGAAATATATCTAATAAAAAAATTTAAGAAGAAAGAAAGAAAGATAAAGAAAGAAAGAAAGAAAGAAAGAAAGAAAGAAAGAAAGAAAGAAAGAAAGGAAGAAAGGAAGGAAGGAAGAAAGAAAGAAAGAGTTGAGGGGACTTGTAACCCCATAAGAACAACAATCCCGACCAACTAGAGATCCCAGGGACTAAAGCACTACCCAAAGATTATACATGGACTGACCCAAGGCTCCAACTACATATGTAGCAGAGCATGATCTTGTTGGGTATCACTGGAAGAAGAAGCCCTTGGGCCTGTCTTGGCTGGAACCCCCGATGTAGGGAATGTCTGGGTTCTCGGAAGGGGGGCAAATGGGGAGGGGAAAACCCTTATAGAAGAAGGGGAGGGTGATGGGATAGGGGTTTAAGTCAGGGAAACTGGGAAGGGGAGTAACATTTGAAATGTAAATAAAAAATATCCAATAAAAGGAAAAAATAAAACAAAACAAACAAACAAACAAAAACCCTCAGATGACAACAGATGCTGGCAAAGATGTTGAGAAAGAACAACACTCCTCCATTGTCGGTGGGATTACAAACTGGTACAACCACTCTGGAAATCAGTGTGGAGGTTCCTCAGAAAATTAGAGATACTACTCTCTGAGGACCCAGCTATCCCACTCCTGAGAATATATCCAAATGATGCTCCAACATATAAAAAGGACACATGCTCCACTATGTTCATAGCAGCCTTATTTATAGTAGCCAGAAGTTGGAAAGAACCCAGATGCCCTTCAACAGAGGAATGGACACAGAAAATGTGGTACATCTACACAATGAAGTACTACTCAGCTATCAAAAGCAATGACTTCTTGAAACTCATAGGCAAATGGATGGAACTAGAAAATGTCATCCTGAGTTAGGTCAGCCAAGCACAATAAGCACACATGGTATGCACTCACTGTTAAGTGGACATTTGCCCAAAAGCTCGAATTATCCAAGACACAGTCCACAGACCACATTCATCCTCAAGAAGAAGGAAGACCAATGTGCAGATGCTTCAGTTCTACTTAAAAGGAGGGAAATATTCATAGGAAGGGTTATGGAGACAAAGTTTTAAGCAGAGACTGAAGGAATGACCATTCAGCGACTGCCCCAAATGGGGATCCAGCCCATATACATGCAGCCATCCAACCTAGAAAATATTGCTGATGCCAAGAAGTGCATGAAGACAGGAGCCTGATATTGCTCTCTCCTGAAAGGCTCAGCCAGATCATGACAAATACAGAGACAAATGCTAGCAACAAACCATTGAACAGAGATTGGGGTGCCTATTGGAGAAGATAGAGAAAGATTTGATGAGCTGAAAGGGCTTGCCACCCCATAACAACAATACCAACCAACCAGAGCTTCTAAGGACTAAACCACTACCCAACAACTATCCATGGACTGACCCATGGCTCCAGTTGCATATGTAGCTGAGGATGTCCTTCTTGGGAGAAGACTTTGGTCCTGCCAAGGATGGACTCCCTAGTGTAGGGGAATGTCAGGGCTGGAAGGGGTATGGTTGGGTACGGGGAGCACCCTCATAAAAGAAGAAGAGCGGGGATGGAATAGGGGGCTTATGGACAGGAAACCAGGAAAGGGAATAACATTTGAAATGTAAATAAAAAATATCCAATAAAAAAAATGCCCCCTTTAAAAAAAATTCAGGCTTCTCTAATGAATGTATAAAATGAAGGGAAAGCCATAAAAAGATAATTTACTACTATTTACACACAGATCTGTGGATTTGTTAAAAAAAAAAACCTTCCATGATTGTATCAATCCAACAGGTTGCCACAAAAATATATCTAGGCTGCCTTAAATGGCTGAAAGAAATAAAAGTTGTTTGATTTTGGAACTATCATTTACAAAAGTTATTTTTAAAAGTTAACCTAAATATGTAAAAGTATAAACTGTTTTGACGTGTATGTATTGACATGCATAAAATAGTATAATTTTTGTACTATTACAAATACAATAAAAAAAACCTAGAATTTATACCACAAATATTGGGTCGCAGAGAAAGGGCAATGATGATTAAATCTAATACAGGCTTAAAACATAGCAAGACATGGTATTTTAATTAAATTGGTACATACAAATTTCATTTTATTTCTATATTTATTTATAAGCATATCAATGGTCATAAAGTAAATAAAAAATGACAAATGCATAAGAATTGAGATTTGGGGGGCAAACATTTCAAATTCTCATTTTAATTGGGTACTAATTTAATAACATATTGTCATAAAATCTAAAAAGCATATAAAATGAAACAAATTTGGAAAATGCCATATACACATTAGATGTTATACAACAGCTTAGAAGGTTACAATTGTAGTCCACACTAAATTTGCTTATATTAAGAATACCATATTCCATACTCCTTTATCCACAACAATGTTTTAAATACCTTTCAATATCATCACTTTCTATTATCTATCAGAAAACATATGGAAATATCATTCATGGATAATCTAAGAGACTATTTTTGTATGAGTCAAGTTGCTTTTCCATAAGTAATCATCCATTTAATTTAGGAGGCATAGAAATTTATAGCATACTTCAATTTTTTAATTTAATAGTGGCTAGAAAGGCATATGTTATAGCTATTTATATTCTTTCCTGGTAGGACCTTTGCTTGTCACCTGCTGTTTGGCTCTTCAAGACATAGTGCTTAGGAGGTAAAGCAGCAGCCTCTCCACTTGCTGTGAAGTTACAACACAAAGATTAGCAAGTCACTAATATGTAGATCTTACATGAACCTCAGACAATGATGAAGAGATTATTTGCTGCTTTGTCTTAGGAACCAAAGATAGGTCTCTCAGCTTTTGATGCTTTGGAAGTACAATGACTTGTGGTCTGAAATGACTTGTAGAGCTCCATCTTAAAATATTAATTTACAATGCAAATTCTGTTAGTTCATTCTATAGTCATGTCAAAGCATATGTCCTAGATTACTTATTTATCTAGTCTTACATTGTATAAAATGTATTTTATAATCAGTCTGATTGTTTTTTTATTATGAAAAATTTTTATTGGATTTTTTTTCAATTTACATCTCAAATGTTATTCCCTTTCCCGGTTTCCCTGACATAAGCCCCCTATCCCATCCCTCTCCAACTCTTCTATAAGGGTATTCCCCTCCCTATCTGTCCCCCTTCCCAGACCCCTGAAATTCCCCTATACTGGGGGTCCAACCTTCTCCTTCCACTGGTGCCCAACAAGGCCTTCCTCTGCTACATATTCAGTTGAAACCATGGGTCAGTCCATTAATAGTCTTTGGTTAGTGGTTTAGTCCCTGTGAGTTATGGTTGGTTGGCATTATTGTCCTTATGGAGTTGCAAGCCCCTACAGCTCTTTCAGTCCATTCTCTAATTCCTCCAAAGGGGATGCCGTTCTCAATTCAGTGGTTTGCTGCTAGTATTTCCGTCTGTATTTGGCATGTTCTGGCTGTGTCTCTCAAGAGACAACTATATCCAGATCCTGTGAGCATGCCCTTCTTAGCTTCATCAATCTTATCTAGGCTTGGTGACTGTGTGTGGGCGTGTGTGTGTGTGTGTGTGTGTGTGTGTGTGTGTGTGTGTGTGTGTGTAACATTTTGGATCAGGCTCTGAATGGACATTCCTTCAGTCACAGCTCCAAACTCTGCCTCCATATCCCTTCCTATGAATACTTTTCTTCTCCCTTTTAAGAAGGAGTGAAGTATCTGCACTTTGGTCACTCTCCCTCTTCAGCTTCATGTGGTCTGTGTATTGTACCGTTAGTGATTCGGGCTTTTGGACTAATATCCAGTTACCAGTGAGTGCATACCATGTATGTTTTTCTGTGATTGGGTTACCTCACTCAGGATGATATTTTCTAGTTCAATCCATTTGCCTTTGAAATTTGTGAAGTCATTGCTTTTGATAGCTGAGAAGTACTCCATTCTGTAGATGTACCATATTTTCTGAATCCATTCCTTTGTTGAAGGGCATCTGGGTTCTTTCCAGTTTCTGGCTATTATAAATAAGGCTGCTATGAACATAGTGGAACATGTGTCTTTCTTGTATGTTGGAGAATCTTTTGAGTATATGCCCAGGAGAGATATAGCTGGGTCCTCAGATAGTGGAATGTCCAATTGTCTGAAGAAACTCCAGATTGATTTCCAGAGTGGTTGTACCAGTTTGCAATCCCAGCAACAATGGAGGAGTGTTCCTCTTTCTCCACATCCTTGCCAGCATCTATCGTCATCTGATTTTTTTTAATCTTAGCCATTTTGACTGGTGCGAGGTGGAATCTCAGGGTTGTTTTGATTTGCATTTCCCTGATGACTAAAGATGTTGAACATTTCTTTACATACTTCTCAGCCATTCAATATTCCTCAGCTGAGAATTCTTTTTTTTTTTCATCTTTATTAACTTGAGTATTTCTTATTTACATTTCAATTGTTATTCCCCTTCCCGGTTTCTTTGTTTAGCTCTGTACACCATTTTTAACAGGGCTATTTGATTTTGTGGAGTCTAACTTCTTGAGTTCTTCGTATATTTTAGATATTAGCCCTCTATCAGATGTAGAATTGGTAAAGACATTTTCCTAATCTGTTGGTTGCCATTTTGTCCTAATCACAGTGTCCTTTGCCTTACAAAGGCTTTGAATTTTTATGAGGTCCCATTTGTCCATTCTTTATCTTAGAGCATTAGCCATTGTTAATTTCTTCAGGAAATTTTCCCCAGTGCTCATTTGATTGAGACTCTTCCCCACTTTGTCTTCTATTAGAGTGAGTGTATCTGGTTTGATGTGAAGGTCCCAGATCCACTTGGATCAATTTGTATTCTTCTACATGCTGACCTCCAGTTGAACCTGGATCATTTGTTAAAAATGCTATCTTTTTTTTCCATTGGATTGTTTTAGTTTCTTCGTCAAATATCAAGTGACCATAGGTGTGTGGGTTCATTTCTGGGTCTTCAATTCTATTCCAATGATCTACTTGCCTGTCTTTGTGCGAATTCCATACAGTTTTTAATCACTATTGCTCTATAATACTGTTTACAGTCAGGGATGGTGGTTCCTCCAGAAGTTCGTTTATTGTTGAGTATAGTTTTCACTATCCTGGGTTTTATTTTTTTTGTATTATTATTCCAAATGAATTCGCAAATTGCTCTTTCTAACTCTATGAAGAATTGGGTTGGAATTTTGATGGGGATTGCATTGAGTCTGTAGATTACTTTTGGCAAAATGGCCATTTTTATTATATTAATCCTACCAATCCATGAGCATGGGCAGTCTTTCCATCTTCTTAGATCTTCTTCAATTTCTTTATTCAGAGACTTGAAGTTCTTGTCATACAGATCTTTCACTTGCTTGGTTACAGTCACCCCAAGGTATTTTATATTATTTGTGACTATTGTGAAGGGTGTCATTTCCTAATTTCTTTCTTAGCCTGTTTATCCTTTGAGTAGAAGAAGGCTACTGATTTGTTTGAGTTAATTTTATATCTGGCCACTTTGCTGAAATTGTTTATCAGGCTTAGTAGTTCTCTGGTGGAATTATTGGGGTCACTTAAGCATACTATAAAATAACATCTTCAATAATCATATTTTGACTTCACCCTTTCTAATTTGTATCCCTTTGACTTCCTTTTGTTGTCTGGTTGTTCTGCCTAGGATTTCCAGTACTGTATTGGATAAGTAGGGAGAGAGTGGGCAGCCTTGTCTAGTCCCTGATTTTAGTGGGATTGCTTCAATTTTCTCTCCATTTAGTTTAATGTTAGCTACTGCTATGTTGCACATTGCTTTTACTATATTTAGATATGTGCCTTGAATCCTGATCTTTCCAGGACTTTTATCATGAAGGGGTTTTAAATTTTGTCATATGCTTTCTCAGCATCTAGTGAAATGATCATGCGGTTTATATAGAGGAGTATGTTGATAGATTTCCATATTTTGAACCATCCCTGAATCCCTTGGATGGAGCCTATTTATCATGATGAATATTATGTGTTTTTGGATTCGGTTTGCAAGAATTTTATTAAGGATGTTTGCATCAATATTCATAAGGGAATTTCATCTGAAGTTCTCTTTCTTTGTTGGTTCTTTGTGTTGTTTAGGTATAAGCATAATTGTTGCTTCATAGAAGAAATTTCATAGTGCTCCATCTGTTTCTGTTTTGTGGAATAATTAGGACAGTATTGGCATGAGGTCTTCTATGAAGGTCTGATAGAATTCTGCACTAAACCCATCTGTTCCTAGGCTCATTTTGGTTGGGAGAATTTAATAACTGCTATTTCTTTAGGAGTTATGGGGTGGTTTAGATGAGTTATCTGTTTCTGATTTAAGTTTGATAACTGGTATTTGTCCTGAAAATTTCCATTTACACCAGATTTTCTAGTTTTTTTTGAATATAGGCATTAAATTTTAAGAAGTCTTTAATTTATTTATTTCTTTCTTGACCAAGTTAACATTTAGTAGAGAGTTGTTCAACTTCCATGTATATGTGGGCTTCCTTTCATTTTTGTTATTGAAGACCAGTCTTAGTCTGTAGTGATCTGATAGGATGCATGGGATTATTACTATCTTCCTGTATTTGTTGAGGGCTGTTTTGTGTCCGATTATAAGGTCAATTTTGGAGAAGGTTCCATGAGGTGATGAGAAGAAGGTATATCCTTTTGATTTAGGATGAAATGTTCTATAAATATCTCTATGTCCATTTGGTTCATAACTTCTGTTAATTTCTCTATGTCTTTGTTAAATTTCCGTGTCCATGATCTGCCCATTGATGAGAGTGGGTTGTTGAAATCTCCTACTATTATTGTGTGAGGTGCAGGGTGTACTTTGAGATTTAGTAATGCTTCTTTTATGAATGTAGGTGACCTTGCATTTGGAGCATAGATATTTAGGATTGAGAGTTCATCTTGGTGGATTTTTCCTTTGATGAATATGAACTGTCCTTCCTTAGGTTTTTTGAAGACTTTTGGTTGAATGTCGATTTTATTCGATATTAGAATGGCTATTCCAGCTTGCTTCCTCAGACCATTTGCTTGGAAAGTTGTTTTCCAGCATTTTACTCTGAGGTAATATCTGTCTTTTTCTCAGCGGTGTGTTTCCTACTTGCAACAAAACTCTGGGTCCTTTTTACGTATCCAGTCTGTTAGTCTATGTCTTTTCATTGGGTAATTGAGTTGATGTTAAGAGATATAAAGTAATAGTGATGGTGTTTCATTTTATTTTCATTGTTAGAGATGGAATTATGTTTGTGTGTCTCTGTTCTTTAGGTTTTGTTGCAAGGAGATTACTTTCTTGCTTTTTTCTAGGGTGTGATTTCCCTCCTTGTGTTGGAGTTTTCCATCTATTATCCTTTGTTGAGCTGGATTTGTAGAAAGATACTGTGTAAATTTGGTTTTGTCATATAACATCTTAGTTTCTCCATCTATGTTAATTGAGATTTTTGCTGGATATAGCAGCCTGGGCTGGCATTTGTGTTCTCTTAGGGTCTGTATGACATCTGTTTAGGATCTTCTGGCTTTCATAGTTTCTGGTGAGAAGTTTAGTGTACTTCTTATAGGTCTGCCTTTATATGTTACTTGACCTTTTTCCCTTACTGCTTTTAACATTCTTTCTTTGTTTTGTGCATTTGTGTTTTGATTATTTTGTGACAGGAGGAATTTCTTTTCTGGTCCAATCTATTTGGAGTTCTGTATGTTTATTGTATTTTTATGGGCATCTCTTTTCTTAGATTGGGGAAGCTTTCTTCTAAAATTTTGTTGAAGATATTTACTGGCCCTTTAGTTCTGGAGTCTTCTTTCTCTTCTATACCTATTATCTTGAGGTTTGATCTTCTCACTATGTCCTGGATTTCCTGGATGTTTTGGGCTAGGAGCTTTTTGCATTTTACATTATCTTAGCAGGACATGTCAATGTTTTCTATGGTATCTTCTGCCCCTGAGATTCTCTCTTCTATCTCTTGTATTCTGTTTGTGATGCTTGCATCTGTGACTCCTGATCTCTTTCCTAGGTTTTCTATCTCTAGGGTTGTCTCCCTTTGTGCTTTCTTTATTGTTTCTATTTCTATTTTTAAATCGTGGACTGTTTTGTTCAATTCCTTCACCTGTTTGGTTGTGTTTTCTTGTAATCCTTTAGGGGATTCTTGTTTTTCCTCTTTAAGGACTTCTATTTGTTTACTTGTGTTATCCTGTATTTCTTTAAGGGAGTTATTTCTGTCCTTCTTGACATCCTCCATCATCATCATTAAATTGATTTTATATCTAAATCTTGCCTTTCTGGTCTGTTTGGATATCAAGTATTTGCTTTGGTGGGATAGCTGGGCTCTGATGTTGCCAAGTAACCTTGGTTTCTGTTGCTCAGTTTCCTGTGCTTGCCTCTTCCCATCAGGTTGTCTCTAGTGTTAGCTTGTCTTGCTGTCTTTGATAGTGGCTTGACCCTCCTCTAGGCCTGTGTGTCAGCACTCCTGTAGACCTGTTTTCTTTCAACTAGATCTGGCAACAGAGAGTTTTGCTCTCAGGTGTGTACGTGCTCCCACCTGACAACTGGCTTAGAGCTCGCAGTACAGGCAGAAACCTGGACAGTCCTGCCCCTGACTGCTGCTAGATCCCTGTGCCCAGGGGGAAGTATGGCACTAGGCGATTTCCTCTTGGGTCAGGTATGTGAGCAGAGAGTAGTCTCCTCCGAGATCTCAGAAATGTCCGTACTTCTGAGGGTCCAGCTCTCTCCCTCTTGGGATTTTGGTACAGAGAGCTATGTGACCAGTTCAGCTCATTTGGGGCACAGGCTGGACCTGGGAGGTTCCTGCTTCTGAATGTTCCTATATTCCTGTATTCAGAGGCATTATGCAGTTTCCTCTTGGGCTAGGGTTGTGAGAAAAGTAGACAGAAGTATTGAACTGTCCAGTAGTCTCAGGATTGTATGAACTTCTGGGTGTTCAGCCCTCTCCCCCATGGAATTTGGGTGCAGGGAGATGTTGGATCAGTTCAGATCAGTTCCAGGCAAAGCCAGGAACCAGAAGTGCCCTGTGCCAGAGGACTTCTGTCTTTGTGTTTCCTGAGTCTACCAGGCAGGTCGCTTGGAGCAGAAAAGTTTTTCTTACTTCTGCTCAGGTGTGTAGGTTCCCCTAGTACCTGGCTTTCAGCTCAAGGTGCAGGCAGAAACCCGAAAGGTCCCGCCCTTGACTGTGCCTAGGTCCCTGTGCCCTGGGGGCACAGATGGCACTAGGAGATTTCCTCTTGGGTGAGGAATGTAGGTAGAGAGTAGTCTCCTCTGAGTTCTCAGGAGTGTCCACACTTCTGAGGATCCAGCTCTTTCCCCCATGGGATTTGGGTCTAAGAGTGTTTTCTTAATCTACTGAAACCTGTAGTTCTTTCAAAATACTCTAGAAGTTTTGGTATCCTCTCACTTGTTGCCAGGGCAAACTGCAGGCCAGATCTGAGGGCAGATAGCCAGAGCTGGCACGAGCTGAGATCCCTGAACTGGAGGACCAGGGTTGAGGAAGAACAGTCTGATTGTTTAAAATGCTATTAAAAGTAATTTAATACACATTATGTATGATTGATTTAAAAAGAGATAGATTAAAGGTAAACTACGTGCTCAAAGGCTTGTTCTGTGTCTTCTTACAGACTGATTAAATGCAAGAAAACTAGTAAAACCAGATTAGTATGCATTAAATATAACACTGAGTTCTATTATCAGAGAGCAGTGACCAAGAAAGGGAGCGATATTTGGAATGTAAAATAATAAAATAATTTATTAAAAAATAGATCACACGTAAAAACTATTGATGATACACTTGAAGAAAATAACTGAAGGTCAAAATTGAGTAAATTATCTAGAACTTTCACAACATGTAATTTTTGTTCAGAATCTCTTGTTCTTCTTTGAATCAATATAATAAATATCAGTGAATGTATGTGAAGGGTTTCACAAGTTCTCCTTGCTTTGTTCCCATCTTTCCATGGTTCTATGAAGTCCAGGTTCTAAAAATGACTTTCATTCTGCCATGGAATTTTCTGCCATTTTCATTCTTCTGGGTACTGTCATGGGAGGAACTAGTGAGCATTCATTCTTTTCCTTCTGGTTCTCTCGGGTAAAGCCATGGAAATAGGAATGGAAAGGGCATATTGCTGTTTCGAAGGTCTTGTCACCAATGTCTTGAGAGATGTTAAAGCAAAACTGGAGGTGGAACTCGGCTTAGACCCTGGCAGAGCACTCTATGGGTTTTCTCCACTTTCACTCAGCAACCGTTCTCCAAACTTTAATTATCTGTTTCCCCTTACAGTATCAAATTGGGTCTCTATTCCTATTATGGAACCATGACTACTGTAGGGTTGGTACAAATACAAATATTGTAGGAAAGCTTAAAGTCTTTATTTTAATATCTGAATAAGAAACTGGAAAGACAGAGTCGTGGTTATGGTTCATTTTTGCTCATTCAGAGAACCTGGATTGGATTCCAAGATTCCACATCAAGTGACACAGGCAACCTGTAAGTCCAATTCCAAGTAATGTGATGTCCTCAAGCATCTACGTATATGTAGTACACATAAATTTTTACTGGCAAATACAAATAAATATACAAATAGCTTTTAAGATAAAAAATTTTTACATTCAATAAAAATAAGTATTATCCCTAAGAATAATGGCAATACTAGAAGTAATATATATTACTAGTACTGTGTATAGGAGTATATGTGCATTTGTTATTTGTAAGATTTGTAAAAAATATTGGGGTAAAATATTCTGTATTTTCAAAAGTCTTTTCTTCTTGATTTTTTTTGTCTATTTGTTTATTTTTATCAATAATACATTTTTCATTTAAGTTAGAATAAATAAACTCACACTGTCCTTGTTTCCCATCATAGTTGCTAATAAATCCATTTATATCACTCTTTTTGCTCTATAATTAAGAAAAATTTATTAAAGCTGACTTCATAAAAGAGGAAACGTGATAAGATAATCTGATTAAAATGATCATGCATGAAATTCCAAACTGCTTTAGACATTTCCCTCAGTGTGTTTAGGATCAAATCGAGTAAACTCCTGAAACACTTCAAGCCAAAGGGTGTTGTCTGCTTGAGTTCTTCAAAAGTCATATGCACATTATCAATCCCAGAACAATAAGGAAATCACAGTTCTCCAGCTATAGTGGTATGTGTAAAAATTTCCCACAGCACTATGTCTCAGCACTATGTCTCAGCACTATGTCATGTGTTTTGTCTTCTCCACTTTCTTAAAGACACTATAAATTATTGACATTTTTCAAAAAGGAAAAGGAGACCAGTGAACTTAACTGCTTTAATCACACAATAGGAAGAGTTAAAATTTCAGACCAGGTGATCTGAATCATGAGACATAAGTGATTTATTGCATTATGATTGCTTCTGTATATCCAGCAACAGATATTTCTTCCACATTAGCTGTCTTAAAATAATATCACATATAAAGGACATTTCTCTACAAGACACAAAAAGACAATATAATTGTCTCAACTGTGTTTCTTTATATAACTGTCATGGAAATAAATAACATTAACTTTCATATGCACATATATACTCATTCATTATATATAAACACATTAACATATAGATATGGTTGATTTTCTTTTCCTCCAAGATTTTCTAATATATTGACTAAATTTATTATAAGGGTAACTGTAACATGATTTCAAATGAGAAAGCAAACATCCAATCAAATGCTATATATTGCTTAAAGAAACATTGAATTAATAAAAACAAGACAGCTTTAAAAATAAATCAATTAGGATTCAGTTACTATCTCTAGATGTTTTTCTAGAGAGAATGGCATAGCAGTGAATCAGAGAACCCACTCTTAGATTGATACTGCAGCCTGATTCAGTAAACTAATTAACAACAATATCGTTCCTATTTTGTAATCATATTTTCAGAGTGTCATTTTACTATCTTCTCTATTCAATGGAAAAATCATCTGAGATTTTTTTGAATCTAGTATATTTTATGTCGAAGATGTGGCTTGAGGAAATTTATTCAATTTATGATTTAATTTCATCATCCATGATTAAGACCATTAATACACCAATCTTTTGGGATTGTTACAAGTATTGAAAAATTACTACATCCAAAGTTCTTAGATAATTATCTATCATGTACAAAATGCTTAACAAAGATTAGATAACAGTGATTGGTCATTATCACTGGTTTGTCAGTAACACACTTACTAGTCAGTAAAGTAGATTTTTATATATTTTATCTTCTAAGTATTATGAATAATTTATAATGTAGTATCATTTTAGGCAAGAAAACTGAACACAAGAGAATCTAGCCAGTTATCAATGGCACCCAAATGTTTGTAGTTGTATGATTTCTAATTTGTATCTGATTCTTTGACTGTGATTTGCCTAACAATGTTATCAGTTTGGGTAGGTAAGTCACTAAATTACCTGGTGCATCTTCAGAGTTAAGATTCAGCTCTTGAATATATCTAGTATCTATCTGTACACAGTATTATACTCTTATAATATTGTATTTGCCTAGGGAAGGTTGATTCTTTTTGTCACCTTAAATTTGTCACCTAAAATATCCAACTGTCTTTTGAGAAGTATGACTGTATTTTTCTTTTCAAATATTGCATTTTTGAATAATAATTTGATATGAAAAGTTTTATATATTTTATTTTAATATCAAATCTGTTGAAGAATCTTTATGAAAGATTCAGTTAGTTTATGAAAGTTTCAAGAGCCAGTTAATTGAGAAATAATCACAGTAGAATAGTAATAGGAGTGTAGGACATAGGCAAAAGACTAGTCTCTTCCAAACCATGAAACTTCATCATCATCACCATCATTATCATCATCATCATCATCAACAACAACAACAACAACAACAACAACATCAATATCATCATAACCAGCATCACTACTCTCATAATACTCACTGACATCATCGTATATTCTGCTTTCTACCATAATACATATATTCTGCCAATCCCTCAAATGTGTGGTAACTTTAGGATAGAGTGCTTTGTCTGCTGTGAGAGGGGAGCAGGATGACAAGAATCATCCAGGTCATCTGTAACTCAATAAGGGAGTCTGTTTGATGTTAGGGAGAATTAGCACTGAGATATATGAGTCACAGTTAAAAAGTTATACTCTTCAATCATTATTTTAATGATTCAAGGCTGAATTAAATAGCTATCTCTTAAGCACTTATGAATTTTGGAGGAAAGAAAAATGGGAGACTCTGCTTAAAATGTCAATCATATTTCTTTCCCATATTTCTATTACCTGTGCTATTTTTGAGGGTATTTCCTTGCCTTCAAAATCTTCCAACATTCTTACCTTGTTCCCTTGAATAGTTGAATAGTTCTCCATGTGAGAAGTCAAGGGTATTCAGCAGCTCCTTTTGAAAATCTTAGTATTGCCTCTCCATACATGTAAAACATTACACTGATCTACTGTCCAAAGGACTGTAAATATAAAATATTTTATACAAACAAGGGTTTTGATAAATTGGCATTAAGAAAAGCAGCAAAGCCACCACTTTGTCTAATATCACAAGAGCAGCAGAAGGAAAACGTGAGTACAGAACTCTCAAGGGGCAGAAAAGCTAATATAAGAGGTGATATGGGGTTCTTATTTCCAAAGTATTCTGGCTCATTAAATGCATTATTAAGTTCCCTAGAGATATGTACAAAAATTAATTTGTCTGGAAACAAAACCCACCCCAGTACAAAGAGCATAGAGATTATTTCCTTCTTTATTAGGGTCAGAACTTGATTTCCCCATAAACGTTCACATTTAACAACAAAAATATTAAGAGATGCTCTAGTGAATAGGTTAGCAGGTGAAAGCAGTGGGAAGATGCAGGTAAAACACCCTGTGATATCCTCACCATATCATCACTGTATTCATGCTAAGTTTGTGCAGTAGCACGCCTTAGGGTGAGCCCTTCACTTAGGGGTGCTAACACTAACAACTAAAAGAAAGAAAATGTCATCCGGGGTGCTTATGGAAGCAGATGTCAATATGCAAATGTAATATGCAAAAGAAGAGTAGCCCATTTATTAAGATAGATTAGAGAACTAGACAAATATGTCCAAATTTCTATGTTACATGACAAAATATTAAGAGACAATGTAAAAATACTCCAGAGTTTTCAGCAGATGAAGAATTCCTGTTGCTTGCATACACAAGACTCATTCTATTAGCCAAAACATTTGTCAATATATTGATATTTTTCTTGAGTTTTCTTTGTACCAAGTAAATGCATATTAATATTTTTAAACTCTGTGGTTCACTTTTTGTTCCAGAACATAGTCAGCTTCTTTAGTTTCCCTAATATATGAGGTTATAAAAATCATTTTGTTAGGATCAGCACTGACTAGGTATGAATGTAATGGCACTATCCTTAAAGTTCCAAAGAAATATTACAGTGTACAAATTAGATTTCTGTTCCTATTAAATACAAAAGAATATATTTCTATTGATGGCAAAAAAAGGTGAGCTTCATGGCATATGGAAAAATCTTGCACTTTTTTCTTTTGTCCTCTCTATAAATATTTGATATGTATCTTTTCGTTGTTTAAAAATTATAATTGCTAATGATAAATACTGGGGATATCTGAGTTTCCTGCTGGCATAAAAAGACTTCATTTGCTCCATTTAATAAATGCAGTTGAAATCTTGAGAGGATAAGTAAAGTAAGTATCCTGGTTTTAGTCTTCTACTGATTTTTTTCAGATCTACTAGTAAAATAAGTATAAATGTGTACTTATGAATAATTTACAGGCATAGTGTTTGAATTAGCTCTCCTTGTTCCTATGACAACAATTGTATTGTTTATGTATATCTGAGATATTTCATATTTTAACCATAGTAATTATATTCTGATATATCACAATAAAATAATTTCAATTTTAAATGGACATATTCTACTGGTAGGAATTTATGGATGCAAACTGACTGATTCAGCACAAAACAAATGCTTCTGATTTCCACATTACTGATGCTGAACTATAGTTGAGTTTTCTCAGTTTCCAAGCAAATACTCATCTCTATTTCTTTCCTAAATATAATTCGTGACCTCTCAAAATGCAAGATGCCTCTGGTATTTGTTGTTCTTCTTAGTCTATCATATGTTTCTCTTTTGGTTTGGGGCTAGGCTGTCAAAGAAATTAGTTCCAGATTTTGGGAACTTGATTCTTCCCTTTGGAATGATCATACCAGTTGTCACTGTATACCCAACTTTTAATGCTCTTGAGATGTCCTCTATTCTAACTGTACAATATTGCTTGATTAGCCACCTGAAGTGGAAACTCAAGGTTTCTTGAAAAGTAAGTTGTGTTGGATGGTGATTTGCTGGGGCAAACATGTGAAGAATTGTTTTCATGAAGGAGACACACGTGAAAGGCAAGTGATGAAGGATGCATTGCTAATGGCACACACATACTGGTTTGCCTCATATTTCATGACTGAGTTCCATTCTTGTGACTACATATAAAGAAACATATCAAAACCCTAATGCTGTAGCCACCTCTTGTCCTTTCTGTACTCAGATTAATTGGCAGCATAATGTCAGCTGATAAAGATGAACATGGAGTTTTGCTAAGATAAAATCACATGCTTAGGCAAGACACATGGAGGATACCTGATGTTTTGAAGGAGTATGAATAGGACTTGTTTCCGGTCTCCATCTGCGCCCAGAAATAAGGCTGTCCCACAGCCCTCCAGCCTTGTCCTGAGAGAGATGGTCTCCCAGGAGCACTCTCACTCCTAAGCCCACAGGTGAAACCCCATTTTCCCTCCAACAACTGTCCAAAGAGGGACCCTCCAGGAGCACACAGAGCACAGGAACGATTGAGCAGCCTAGAACAGGGTCATTCCTGTCTCTGTCTGCGCCCAGAGCTAAGGGTATCCTACAGCCCTCTGGACCCAAAGCCTGCATGAAGAGAGTTGGTCTCCCAGTTGCACTCTCACTCCTAAGATCATAGGCTCATAAGTCCACAAGCTCCAGTCAGACCCAGCAAGACCAACTAACATCAGAGATAACCAGATGGCAAGAGGCAAGTGCAAGTACCTAAACAACAGAAACCAAGACTACTTGACATCAAAACCTAGTTCTACTACCACAGCAAGTTCTGGGAACCCCAACACACCAGAAAAGCAAGATTTGGATTTAAAATCACATCTCATGATGAAGATAGAGGAGTTTAAGGATGACATAAATAGCTCCCTTAAAGAATTACAGGAGAACACAGGAAAACAGGTAGAAGCCCTTAAAGAGGAAACACAAAAATCCCTTGAAGAGTTACAGGAAAACACAACCAAATAGGGAAAGAAATTGAACAAAACAATCTAGGATCAAAAAATGCAAAGAGAAACAATAAAGAAATCACAGAGAAAGACAACCATGGAGATAGAAAAACCTAGGAAAGAGATCAGGAGTCATAGATGCAAGCATCATCAACAGAATGCAAGAATGAAGAGACGATCTCAAGGGCAGAAGATACCATAGAAAACATTGACACAAAGTCAACAAAAATGCAAAATGCAAAAAGTTCCTCACTCAAAACATCCCAAAAATCCATGACACAACAAGAAGACCAAATCTAAGGATATTGGGCATAAAAGAGAGCAAGAATTCTAAACATAAAGAGCCAGTAATTATCTTCAAAAGATAATAGAAGAAACTTATCTAAAAAATGAGACGTCCATTAACGTGCAAGAAGCCTGCAGAACTTCAAATAGATTGGATCCGAAAAGAAATTGATCTAGTCACATAATAGTGAAAACATCAAATGCACAAAACAAAGAAAGAATATTTAAAAAAAAGTAAGGAGAAATGGTCAGGGAACATATAAAAGCAGACCTATCATAATTGCACCAGAGTTCTCGACAGAGATTATGACAGGTAGAAGATCCTAGACTGATGTTATCCAGACCCTAAGAAAACACAAATGCCAGCACAGGCTACTATATCCAGCAAAACTCTCAATTAACATAGATGGAAAAAACAAGATATTCCATGACAAAACCAGATTTACATAATATCTTTCCAAAATAAAGTCTTACAAAGAATAATAGATGGAAAACACCAGAACAGGAGATTGGAGGAGAGGCTACAACCTAGAAAAAACAACCAATTAATCTTTCAATAAACCCAAACCCCAAAAAGATAGATAAAGATAATTCCAACTCTAGCAACAAAAATAACAGGAAGCAACAATCACTTTTCCTTAACATCTCTAAATATCAACAGGCCCAATTCCCCAATAAAATGACATAGACTAACTGACTGGATATGTAAACAGGACCCAGCATTTTGCTGCATACAGGAAATGCACATCAAAGACATAGACAGATGCTACCTCAGAGTAAAAGACTGGGAAAAGGTCTTCTAAGCGAATGGTCTCAAGAAACAAGCCGGAGTATCCATTCTATCAAATAAAATTGACTTTAAACCAAAGTTTCAAAAAAGATAAGGACGGACATTCTACACTCATTAAAGGAAAATTCCACCAAGATTATGAACATCTGTGCTGCAAATGAAAGGGCAGCCACAGTCATAAAAGAAAATTTATAAAGCTCAAAGAGCATACATTGCACCACAAACAATAATAGTAGGAGATTTCAACACCGCACTCTCATCATTGGACAGATCATGGAAACAGAAACTAAACAGAGACACAGTGGAACTAACAGAAGTTATGAACCAAATGGGCTTAACAGATATCTATGTAACATTTCATCCCAAAACAAAGTAATAAACCTTCTTCTCAGGACCTCATGGTACTTTCTCCAAACTCAAGGTCACAAAACAGGCCTCAGTAGATACAAGAAGATTGAAATAATCCCATGCATCCCATCAGATGACCATGGACTAAGTCTGGTTTCAATAAGAACAACAACAACAACAACAACAACAAACCAAAGCCCACATACACATGAAAGCTGAACAATGTTCTACTCAATGATAACTTGGGCAATGAGGAAATAAAGAAGTTAAGGATTTTTGTAGCATTTAATGGAAATGAAGGCACAACACACACAAACTTATGGGATACAATGAAAGCAGTGTTAAGAGTAAAACTCATAGCTCCGAGAGCCTCCAAAAAGAAACTGGAGATAGGATGCACAAACATCTTGACAGAACACCTGAAGGTTCTAGAACAACAACAACAACAACAAACAAACAAAAAAAAAAAAACCAAATACACCCAAAAGGAGTAGATGGTTAGATGGCAGAAAATAATCACACTCATAGCTGAAATAAACCAAGTAGAAACAAAAAGAACTATACAAAGACTCAACCAAACCAGTAACTATTTTTTGATAGAATCAAAGATAGATAAATCCTTAGCTAGAGTAACCAAAGAGCACAGTAACAATACAGAAATTAACAAACTCAGAAATGAACAGGGAGCCATAACAAAGGAAATGAGTGAATTCATACAATTATCAGATCCTACTACAAAAGCCTACTCAACAAAACTGGAAAATCGGGATGAAATGGACATTATTCTAGACAGATACCAGGTACCAAAGTTAAATCAGGAGGAGATAAACCATCTAAACAACCCCATAACTCCTAAGGAAATAGAAACAGTTATTAAAAGTTTCCCACCCAAAAAAATGCCCAGGACCAGATGGGTTTAGTGGAGAATTCTATCAGATGTTAAAAGAAGACTTAATACCAATATTTTCAAACTATTCCACAATAGAAACAGAAGGAACACTACCCAAATTTTTACTTGAAGCCACAATTATGCTTATACCTAAACCACACAATGATCTTACAAAGAAAGAATACTTTAGGCCAATTTCCTTCATGAATACCAATGCAAAAATACTCAATAAAATTACAATAGCCACAAATGATATAAAATACCTTGATGTGACTCTATCCAAACAAGTGAATTATCTGTCTGACTACAACTTCAAGTCTGTGAAGAAAGAAATTGAAAAAGATATCAGAAGATTGAAAGATCTCCCATGCTCATGGTTTAGCAGGATTAATATAGTAAAAATAGTCATCTTGCTGAAAGCAATCTACAGATTCAATGCAATTCCCATCAAAATTCAAACTCAATTCTTCATTGAGTTAGAAAGAGCAATATGCAAATCCATTTGGAAAAAAAAATACAGGACAGTGAAAACTATTTTCAACAATAAAAAAATTTCTTTGGGAATCACCATGCCTTACTTCAAGCTGTATTACAGAGCAATCATGACAAAAACTTTATGGTAATGCTATACAGAGAGTCAGATGAATGGAACAGAATTGAAGACCCAGAAATGGCCCCACAAACCTATGTTTACTTGATCTTTCACAAAGAAGCGAAAACTATCCAGTGGAATAAAGGCAGCATTTTTAACAAATGGTGCTGGTTCAACTAGGCGTCAACATGTAGAAGAATCCAAATTAACCCATTCTAATCTTTTTATAAAAAGTTCAAGTCCAAGTGGATCAATGACCTCCACAAAAATCCAAATACACTGAAACTAATAGAAGAGAAAGTGGGGAAGATCCCTGAACACATGGGTACAAGGACAATTTTCTGAACAGAATACCAATGTTTTATGCTCTGAGATCAGGAATTGACAAATGGGATCTTATAAAATGGCAAAGCTTCTGTAAGGAAAAGGACACTGTCAATAGGACAAAACAGCAACCAACAGATTGGGAAAAGATCTTTACCAATCTCTCATCCAATAGAGGGCTAATATCCAATATATATAAAGAAGTCAAGAAGTGAGACTCCAGAGAATCAAACAGCCCTAATAAAATGGGGTACAGAGCTAAAAGAAAGAATTCTCAACTTAGGAATATCAAATGACCTAGAAGCACCTAAAAAGTGTTCAATATCCTTCATCATCAGGAAAATGCAAATAAAAAACAAACAAAGAAACAAAGAAACAAACAAACAAACAAAAAAACCTTGAGATTCCACCTCATACCAGTTAGAATGGCTAAGACCAAAAAATCATACTATCTGACAACCCAGCTATACCACTACTGGGCATATGCCCAAAAGGTGCTCCAATATATAACAAAGACACATGTTCCACTATGTTCATAACATCTTTATTCGTATTACCCAGAAGCTGGAAAGAACCCAGATGTCCTTCAACAGAGGAATGGATACAGACATATTTACACAATATAGTACTACTTAGCTATTAAAAACAATGACTATGAAATTCTTAGGCAAATGGATGGAACTAGAGGATATCATCCTAAATGTCACAAAATAACACACATAGTAGGTATTCAGTGACAAGTGAATATTAGCACAAAACCTCGGAATACCCAAGACAAAATTCACAGACGATATGAAGCTCAAGAAGAAAGAAGCCCAAAATGTGAATGCATCAGTCCTCTTAGCAGGGAAAACAAAACACTCCTGGGAGGAAATACACAGAAAATGAGAGCAGCAGAGACTGAAGCAATACCACTCAGAGTCTGCCCCTTCTGGGGATCCATCCCATATGCAGCCATCAAACCCACTCACTAATGCTGATGCCATGAAGTGCTTGCTGACAAGAACCTGATATGGATGTCTCCTGAGAGGCTCTGCCCCAGCCTTACTGGTACAGATTAATATGCTTGTAGTAACCATCAGACTGAGCACAGGAACGCCAATAGTATGGTTCGAGAATGGACTGAAGGAGCTGAAAGGGTTGGTACCCTTCAGGAAGAAAAGCAGTATCAACGAACCTGATCTCCCAGAGCTTTCAGGGGCTAAACCAACCAAAGAGTACAAATGAGGCACTCATGGCTCCAGCCACATATGTAGCAGAGGATGTCACTGTCTGGCATCAGTAAGAAGAGAAACCCTTGGTCCTATGAAGGCTTTTTTCTCCAGTATAGGGGAATGACACAGTGTTGAGGTGGAAGTGGGTGGGTATAAGGTGGATCATCCTCATAGAAACACAAGGAAGGGGATTGGGAGAAGGGTGTAGTGGGAAAGGGAATAACATTTGAAATGTAAATACATAAGTTATCCAAAAATAGGACTCAATGGACAGTTTGTGTGTGTGTGTGGAGGGGGCGTTGGGCGCTTGCATTGCTAGTCTTGCCAAGGTTCTTAGGCTCACGTCTTTATCTTTGCTAATCTTCACGAAACAAAGTGAGGCACAACACACATCTCCTGGCCTAATTGCTCCTTCTGACTTGTCCTGATTCCGCTGAGGCCTGGCTGTTTCTACTATGTTGAACCACTGCTGCTGATTCATGTTTGCTATCCCCACACTACTAAATGAGACTATTGGTATATTCATAAAATATTGTGACTGGATCAAGTTGCCACTGCTGATTTCCTGACAATGCAATGCGATTTGCTCCAAATAAAAACTTTTAAACAGACCCACTCCCCCCTTACCCTAATAAACTTTCCTTTCCACTACCTGATAACCTTTCTTTTCTATTACCTCTGGTGGGTGGTGGGCTAGAAGGTAAGTTAAAACATTTATGAACCATTATTAAAAATAGGGTTGAGGAAAATTTAAGCACACAGCTATCTGTTGACTTTGTCCCAATGTATGACACCTTTTGTGCTTTTATCCCATTTCTTGACAGAAAATAGTATATAAGATGCAGAAACTCTTAATAAGTTTGTTTGTAATAAACCACAGCTTGTGTTAAACCTCTTGATTCTAAATTTATCTATTTCTTTACCATCTGGTCTTCTGGTCTTGTCTCTTAGGACCCTGCCACTGAAGAACTCCCTGGTGGTTCAGGTCAATGCACATGTTTAAACTTCTAAAAATGGTAGTTTGACTACTGAAAAGGAAAATCAATATGTAATTTCTTGACTAATTTCTTCAGATAAATTATTGCAAACTTAAACTAAGGTATTCAGAATCTATCCATGACTCTGTTGTGTTTGAATAGTATTTTTTAAACTTTTGCTCTTTTATTGCCAAGGATAGTAGGACTGAACCACGTAACTTCTACAATACCTCTTAATATTCTTTTTATAGAATCATAGCAAAATATCACTCTTATAATACTGTGTGAGTTTGCTTAAATTCTGAGGCATTAGAAGGTAAAGCTACATAAAAGTACGAATCTCATTTAATTTTATATTTAATAAGGGTTTTCTCACTGAAATTTGACATATTTGACATATTTAATTTTAATTGTTAGTTAAGTCATTTCCAGATCCAGCATAGCTGTGTAAGAGGGGCTGCAACACAGGTCCTGCACCTGGAGCATTGATCGGCCTTTGATCTCTACCTGGATTGATAGTTACTTGTCCTGAAGCTGATCTGCTGTTTCTTCTATTTTACTTCCCATCTCTCTTCCTGGGAAGTATACTTCCCCCATAACTCAGAGATAATCACTTCATAATAAATGAAACAGATGTGCTTCTCAGGGATGAGGAATGGGAGTGGTCATTAGACTGTGGAGAATGAGGAGCAGATTGTCTCTTTGGCCTTTAGTGCTGTGGGAAAGTATCTAGACAATATAGCTACAGAGGCCATAAAAGCCTACATGGCCCTTTGTAGATATTTTTTATTGTAAGACTCAGCTTTGTACTTGGAATTATGAGGTGACACATGTACCAATGACATCTCCAATACTCCAATGCTCCAGTGCTCCAGTATTCCAATGACTGCTGCATTAATTAGCCAGGGGGAATTTGAGGACATCAAAGATAGAGAAATAAAATAGTCTCAAGAATGGATAGTCATGGATAGGAAAAGCAGAAATCTATTAAAAAACCAAGCAAATGATAGATAGGTTTATCCTACTGGAGGAAAGTTGGTATACGGTCTAAAAACAAGTAGTATTAGAAGGAGAGAATACAAGGCCATGGAATTGCTAATATGAAATATAGGTTAGAGAATTAAAGATGATGTACGAGCATAGAAAAAATTAGTACTTCATTGTCAGTTACATGAAGGATTGAAGATGACATAGCCTACTGTACTTTCATAAATTTTAAAACTTTTAAGAAATTATTTTAACCTTAGTAATCTGTCACTTTTCTGTTCTTACATGAAAACAGTTACTAAAGACTGCTGTCTGTTGTACCAGGAAACCACAAGAGCTGCGCCCAGGTACCAAGGAAGAGTAGGCTGTGTAAAAACTATAAGAAAATGTGCTTTTGCCTTTTGTTTGCTTTCTCTTTTAAGTTAGTAGGAGTTGAGACTAATTTTCTCGGATTTATAAAGTTTATATAAATTTAAGGATTTTTTAAAAAATGAACTATGGTCAAAGGCTTGATGATTGGACTTTACTAAATAGAAGACTGGGTTCAGCCTCTCTGGTCAGAAGGAGAAAGGATGAGAAGAAAGAAGGGTAAAATGGAAATAAGGAAGAAGGAAGAAGAATGATAAAAATCATTGTGCAAAGAAAGAGCATATGAACTAAGAGTTGCATTCACTACTGATTCTGAGTCATTATTGAATCAGCACCACTCCCCTTTCCCCCTTTCTCTGGACCCTCCTCACACTGAGGCTAGCCTTCTGCAATTCAGGTCACTTTTTTACATTAGGAAGGATGGGCTGACTCTTATAATCATTTTACCTTCTGCTCGACAGGTTTTAATATTAAATTCCTTTTCCAAAACGTATTATATAGACTACATCCCATGTTTTTACTTAGTACATAAACATATTTATTTAGTGTATATATTTTTATTTTAAATTTTGTTCTAAACTAAAGTATTTGGTTTAAGTAAACATCCATGACCTTTGTCAATAAAAAAAGGGGCGGCGGGAGTAAAATGCAGGAAACATCTAAAGTAGAACATGATTTGTTTAACATCTTCTAACTAATTGTTCTCATTTTGTCATTATTGATATTCTGAATTTTATTGCAATCTGGCATTAATGGGAGGTAATTGATTATATTTATCTGGTAATGGCTAATCAATTTTAAAAATTGATGAGAATACACAGAGGGTATTATATTAATTGCAAATGACTCTCTGAATACCATATTATACACAGATCTGTGTGTTCATATACATATACAGTGGTCCCTCTAAAAGCTGAGGAATGCCTAAGAAAATATACTACAGTGTGACTAGCATTTCTTTTGGGTTATTGGTCAGGGCTGTCTGAGGAACTCCAAAAGTATACAGGCTATTGTTATGCCCTTTGTTATACCACAGAGACACAGAGACGGAAGGAAGTCCCTTTTGCTGATTACACAATTCGCAATTTAAACATAATTTAAATAATAAACTGAAAAGAAAGATATTATCATTAATATTTCATTTAACATATTGAAAAAGAAAAAAACTACCTAGAAAATGATGGCATATGCAAAATTTGGTTCACAAAGCAATGATCAGCCCAATATAAATAAAGCAATAAAGACACAGTAATAAACTGGGAGGTGGATCAATGGGTATAGGTTCTTTCTGTATAAGCCTCAGAACATGAGTTTGATTCCTAGAAAACTCTTAAAGGTAGAAGTAGTGAACTAACTCAGCAACATTGTCCTTTGAACTTTATGTGTACCGGGATATTTATGTGCATACTCATATACCTAAGGAAATACAATTTTAAGAAAAGATATAGTAGTGCAGCTTACAAAGTTTACAGGTTAATGAGCATTATAATAATGAATGGTCTGACAAAACATTCTCTCCGGTGTAGTAGTGGGATGGGCATCATGGGAGTAACAATCTATTTTCTGATTGTCAATATTGGTATATGAATCTATGACTGGATGGGTGATGAGTCCTAGGGTAGAACCAACTACTATTATTCTGCTAAATGGACATAGTATTAAATTGATTCTTGATGATTTCTTGTTAGACTCATAAATTAATTCATTTCCCAATGTTCATAAGAGAAGATTCCTTTTTACACTAGATGATGATTAACATAGTGACCCATTTCTGACTAAGATGCAAAAGATAAGAGATGGTGAAACCTTCAACTCTAATTGAAACATATATCACATATCTCTTTCCAAGGCTCACTGATCATTAAAGATGGAGTGGAAAGGTGTAAATGGCAGAGGTGGTGAATGAGTACTAATAAGCAGTGACTTAGAAACGTACCAGGGAAGCTTCATATGAAGCCAGAACAGCTATGAGAACAAACACAAAGCTACATATGAAGCCAGCAGAGCTATGGCAGAATACACAAAGCCTGCACAAGGTCAATCCAGATAAATCTTAGCATAAGAGGAAGACAGAAAATGGAAGTTAGTTCACAGCCAAGGCCATGGACATATGTGAAATTGTTTGCTGCTGAAAGAGGAAGAGTTGATTTTCTGAGAGTGCAACTCCAGGTAAGGTGCACATGCTTCATTGGACAGCTCCATATCGAAGTGTATTTGGGCAGTACAAATTGGATTTCATGAATTGAACAAAATAGAAGAACACAGATTTGAGTGGGTGGGGAAGCAGGAAATAGAACTCAGAGAGTTGAGGGAGGTTTTGGATATGATCAAAATATGTATGACATATTCATAGATATGAGATGATATTCATAGATTCTAGTTTCTCAAAGAACTAATAGGAATATTTTTAGAGAAACAATACAATGAGAAACTTTATTCTATCAAAGAAATAAGCAGTACATCACAGCATTTAAATAAATACATGGGGAAAATAACAACATCAGAGAAAATATATTAAAACAATGAATCACAGAAAAACAATCTTAACAGCTGCGTGAAAGTTTGAAACAGATTGTTCAGTTATAAACATTTAAGGCCCACAGCTTATGGATCACATGATTTTTTGGTACTTGTGTATCCTTGGTCAAAAGCAATCATAAGTTAGCAAATAATGATTCAAAACTAGGTCAAAGAACATAGAAAACTAACACTAGAGAATATAAGTTAATTAAGGAGTCTGTATCTTTTGTTTAAAGAAATGTCATTTGCTCAGATTCTAACAAAACCTGCAAATTTAATAACTACTGTGTTACTGTACTCTGAAGATTCTTTGAGACCAAAACCAGGGCATAGGGAAATAATTTCCCTCTTTTATAAAAGAAACAAAATATTGTACAATCCTAAATATTGTGTGGAAGCATACAATATAAAAATCATTGTGTTGTGTCTATAAAAGAAATGACCAATATGCCTTTCACCTTCTCACTCAATAAAAGTCAACAATTCAAGTCTCTATTGCTTAATTATTTTTAGTGGATATTTTATTTATTTACATGTCAGATGTTATCCCCTTGTCCAATTTCCCCTCTGCAAATCACCCATATCATGCTGTCTCCCCCTGCTTCTATAAGACTCCTCTGCCCTTGACTCCCCCACTCCCAACTCACTGCCCTGGAATTCCCCTACACTGGGGCATTGGTACATCACAGGATGAAGGGCTTCTCCTCCCATTGATGCCAGATAAGGCCATCCTCTGCTACATATGTGGCTGGAGCCATGGATCCCTCCACGGGCTCTCTTTGGTTGGTGGTTTAGTCCTTGGGAGCTCCGGGCATCTAGTTGGTTGATATTGTTCTTTCTATGTAATTGCAAACCCTTTCAATTTCTTCAATCCTTTCCCTACTTGCATGTGCTCAGTGCAATAGTTGGCTGTGAGCACCCTCATCTGTATTGATCAGGCTTGACAGAATCTCTCAGGAGATAGCTGTATCAGGATCCTGTCATCAAACACCCCTTTGCATCAGCAAGAGTGTCTGGGTTTGGTGTCTGTATATGAGATGGATCCCCAGGTGGGGTGGGCTCTGGATGGCTGTTGCTTCAGTCTCTGCTCCACATTTTGTCCCTATATTTCCTTTAGCCAGGAACAATTCTTGGTTAAAAATTTGGAGGTGAACAGATTGCCACCTTCCCCAACCTGGGGCCTTCCATAACTTCTGGAAATTGTCACTAAAGATTCTCCCTCCCCTTTATTAGACATTTCAGCTAATCTCATCTACACTAGGTCCTGGAAGCCTCTTGTTTCCTGGCATCTGGGAATTGATGGTGGCTACACCAGTACCACATCCCCTATTGCTACACAACTCTGTTCAAATTCCTGACAATGTATATCATGCCCTTCTGCCACCAAGCCTGATCCTGCCACCTTTTTCCCCACCCCCTCCAGTCTTCCTCCAAAATCCATCCTACCCACTTCCTCCTGTGAATATTTTGTTTCCCCTTCTAAGAAGGACTGAAACATCCACACTTTGGTCTTCCTTCTTCTTGAGCTTCATATGGCCTATGAATTATATCTTGGGTATTCCAAGCTTTTAAGCTAATATCTACTTATCAGTGAATGCATACTATGTGTGTTTTTTTGTGACTGGGTTACCTCACTAAGGATGATATTTTTTAGTGCCATTCATTGGCCTAAGAATTTCATGAAGTCACTTTTTTTAATAGCTGAGTAGTACTCCATTGTAAATGTACCACATTTTCTGTATCAGTTCCTCTGTTGAAAGACATCTGGGTTCTTTCTAGCTTCTGGCTACTATAAATAAGTCTGCTGTGAACATAGTGGAGCATGTGTACTTGTTATATGATGGAGCATCTTTTGGGTATATGCCTCAGAGTGATAGAGCTGGGTCCTCAGGTAGTACTACGTCCAATTTTCTCAGGAATAGACAGCAGATTTCCATAGTGGGTCTGCCAGCTTGTAAACCCATCAATAGCAATCTATTGAATGTAGGATTAGTAAAATCTTTTCCCGATCTGTGCTGCCATTTTGTCCTAGTAACAATGCACTTTGCTTTTGCAAATTTATGAGGTCAAATTTGTCAATTCTTGCCCTTAGAGCATAAGCCATTGGTGTTCTGTTCAGGAAATTTTCCCCTGTGCCCATGTGTTCAAGGCTCTTCCCCACTTTCTCTTTTATTAGATTTAATGTATCTGGTATTATGTAGAGGTTCTTTATCCACTTGGACTTGAGCTTTGTACAAGGAGAGTATAACTGATTGATTTAGATCCTTCTACATGGTGACCCCTAGTTGAACAAGCACCATTTGTTTAAAATGCTGTCTTTTTTCCACGGGATAAGTTTAGCTTCTTTGTCAAAGATCAAGTAAACATAGGTGTGGGGTCATTTCTGGGTCTTCAATTCCTTTCCATTTATCTACCTGCCTGTCTCTCTAACAATATCATGTGAATTTTTTCATCATGATTGCTCTGTAATACAGCTTGAGATAAGGCATGGTGATTTCCCCAGAAATTTTTTACTGTTGAAAACAGTTTACAGGGTCCTGGGTTTTTTGTTATCCCAAATAAATTTGCAAACTGCTCTTTCTAGGTCTATGAGGAACTGAGTTGGAATTTTGATGGGGATTTCATTGTATCTGTAGATTGCTTTCAGCATGATAGTCATTTTTACTATATTAATCCTGCCAATCCATGAGCATGGGATTTCCATTTTCTAAGATCTTTGTTTCTTTTTTCAGAGATATGAAAGTTCATGTCATACAAAAACTTTCTCTTGCTTGGTTAGACAAACCAAGGTATTTTATATTATTTGTGACTATTGTGAAGGGAGGGTTTCATTTCCCTAATTTCTTTCTTAGCCTGTTTATCCTTTTAGTAGAGGAACACTACTGATTTCTTTGAGTTAATTTTATATCCAAATACTTTGCTGAAGTTGTTTTACCAGGTGAAGGAGTTCTCTGGTTAAATTTTTAGGGTCCAATAAGTATACAATCTTATCACCTGTAAACAGTGATATTTTGACTTCTTCCTTTCCTATTTGTATCTCTTTGATCTCCTTTTGTTGACTAGTTACTCTGGCTAGGACTTTAAATATTATTTTGAATGGATAGGGAGTGGACAGCTAGTGCCTGATTTTAGTGGGGTTGCTTCAAGTTTCTTTCCATTTAGTTTGATATTGGTTACTGGTGTGCTATATAGTGCTTTTACTTTGTTTAGGTTTGGGCCTTGAATTCCTGATCTTTCTAAGTCTTTTATCATGAAGGGGTTTTGAATTTTGTTAAATGCTCTCTCAGCATCTAATGAGATGATCATGTTGTTTTTCTTTTTGATTGTCTATACAGGGAATTACAATGATGGAATTCCATATATTGAACCATCTCTGCATCCATGGGATGAAGCCTACTTGATGATGGATGAGATGTGTTCTTGGATTTGGTTTAAAGAATATTATTGAGTGTTTTGCACAGGTATTCATAAGGGAAAATGGTCTGAAGTTTGCATTCTTTGTTGGTCTTTGTGTGGTTTTGGAATAAGTATAATTATAGCTTCATGGGACATATTGGTTAGTGTTTCTTCTATCTCTATTTTGTGGAATAGTTTAAAAAGTATTGGTATTAGGTTCTCTTTCAAGTACTGATAGATTTCTGCACTAAAACCATCTGGTACTGGGCTTTTTTGGTAAGGAGAATTTTTAGACTGCTTTTATTTCTTTAGGGGTTATGGGATGTTTAAATGATTTATCTGATATTTATATAACATTGATACTTGGCATCTGTCTAGAAAATTGTCCATTTCTCCAGATTTCCCAGTTTTGTTGAATTTAGGCTTTTGTAGTAGGAACCAATGATTTTTTTTTAATTTCCTCAGAATGTGTTGTTATATCTTCCTTTTCACTTCTGATTTTGTTAATTTGAATACTGTCTCTGTGCCCTCTGGTTAGTCGGGCTAAGGGCTTACCTATCTTGTTGATTTTCTCAAAGAACCAGCTTCTGCTTTTGTTGATTCTTTGTATAGTTCTTTTTGTTTCTACTTGGTTGATTTCTGCCCTGAATTTGATTATTTCCTTCTGTCTACTCCTCTTGGTTGTATTTGCTTCTTTTTGTTCTAGAGCTTTCAGATGTGCTGCCAAGCTGCTAGTGGATGCTCTCTCCAGTTTCTTTGGAGGCATGGCATGTTATGAGTTTTATTCTTAGCATTTCCTTCACTGTGTCCCATAAGTTTGGGTATGTTGTGTCTTCATTTTCATTAAATTCGAAAACATCTTTAATTCTTTCTTTATCTCTTCCCTGAAGTAGTTATCATTGACTAGAGAGTTGTTCCGCTTCCCTATGTGTGGGGGCTTTTTCTTATTATTTTGTTATTGAAGACCAGCCTTTGCCTTTGGTGTTCTGGCAGAATGCATGGGATTATTTCAGTCGTCTTGTATCTGTTAAAGACTATTTTGTGACTGACTACATAGTTAGTTTTTTGAGAAGGTATCATAAGGTTCTGAGAAGAAGGTATATTCTTTTGTCTTAGGATGAAATGTTCTATAGATATCTGTTAAATCCATTTGTTTCATAACTTCTGTTAGTTTTACCATGTCTATGTTTAGTTTCTGTTCCCATGATCTGTCCATTGATAAGAGTGGTGTGTTGAAGTCTCCTACTCTTACTGTGCATGGTGTAATTTATTCTTTGATCTTTAGTAAAGTTTCTTTTATGAATGTGAGTGCCCTTGCATTTGGAGCATAGATGTTCTGAATTGAGAGTTCATCTTGGTAGATTTTTTTCTTTGATGTGTACAAAGTGTCTTTCCTTATCCCTTTTATACATTTTGGTTGAAAATTGGTCAATTTTATTTGATATTAGAATGGATACTCCAGCTTGTTTCTTGGAATCATTTGTTTGGAAGACCTTTTTCCAGCCTTTTAGTCTAAGGTAGTGTCTGTGTTTGTCATTGATGTGCGTTTCCTATATGTAGCTAAATGCTGCATCCTGTTTATGTATCCAGTCAGTTAATCTATATCATTTTATTGAGGAATTGAGTCTATTGGTGTTAAGAGATTTGAAGGAAAAATGACTGTTGCTTCCTGTTACTTTTGTTGTTAGAGGTGGAATTATATTTGTGTGACTATATTCTTTTGAGTTTGTTGAAAGATTAATTTTTTGCCTCTTCTAGGGTGTTTTTCCCTCCTTGTGTTGGAGTTTTCCATCTATTATCCTTTGTATGGCTGCATTTGTGAAAAGATATTGTATACATTTGGCTTAGTCATGGAATATCTTGGTTTCTCCATCTATGGTAATTAAGAGTTTTGCTGGGTATAGGATCCTGGACTGGCATTTGTGTTCTCTTAGGGTCTGTATGACATCTGCCCAGGATTTACTGGCTTTCATAGTCTCTGGTGAGAAGTCTGGTGTAATTCTTATAGGTCTGCCTTTATATGTCACTTGACATTTTTCCCTTGATTATAATATTCTTTCTTTCTTTGGTTCATTTCTGGTCCAATCTATTTGAACTTTTGTAGCTTCCTGTATGTTTATGGGCATCTCTTTCTTTAGATTAGGGAAGTTTTCTTCTATAATTTTGTTGAATATATTTACTGTCCCTCTAAGTTGGACTCTTCATTGTCACTATACCTATTGAATTTTCTTTGACCATTCTGTTAATGTTTTCTATGTTATGTTCTCCTCCTGAGATTCTTTCTACTATCTCTTGGATTCTGTTGGTGATGCTTGCATCTATAACTCTTGATCTCTTTCCTAGGTTTTCTATCTCCAGGGTTGTCTTTCTTTGTCATTTCTTTATTGTTTCTATTTTCATTTTTAGATCCTAGACGGGTTTTTTTTTTGTATTCCTTCACCTATTTGTTTGTGAATTCTTGTACTTCTTAAAGAGATTTATGTGCATCCTCTTTAACGGCTTCTACCTGTTTACCTGTGTTCTCCTCTATTTCTTTCTGGGGTTATTTATGCTTTTTTAAAAGTCCTCCATCATCATGAGATGTGAATTTAACTTCCAATCTTGCTCTTCTGGTGCACCCTTATCATGAGATGTGATTTTTAAATTCCAATCTTTCTCTTCTGGTGCCTTGTGCTATCCAGGACTTTCCGTGTTGGCAGAACTGGTTCCTGATGATGCCATGAAGCCTTGGTTTCTGTTGTTTCTTGCCTTGCTTCTTGCCATCTGGTTATCTCTGATGTTCGTTGGTTTTGCTGTCTATAACTGGAGCTTTGTCTTCCTGTCAGCCTGTGAACCTGTAATATTTGGTGTGTCAGTTCTTCTAGGAGACCAGCTCTCTCTGGGCTTTAATGAGGTGCAAAGAACTGTGATCTTAGGTGTGTCAGCACCCCTGAGAGACCAGTTCCCTCTGGGTGGGACTTGGTTGCAGAGAGTGGTGGCTTTGGCTTAGCTCTGAGTCACAGATGGAGACTGGAAGCTTGATTATTCTTTTTACTTGTATGCTTTAATATGTACATTTTATTTTAAATTTTCTTCTATTTTTGAAATAGATATTTTTCACATTACTTAGCCTGACTGCAGTTGTCCCTCCCCTTGCTCCTCCATGTTCCTCCCAATATCTTCCTGATTGGTTCTTCTCCCTTTCTGTCTCCCCTTAGAAAGCAAATAGACTTCTAGGGATTATTAATAATATAAGCTAAAACTAAAACTAGAATTTTGGAATTGAACAAGGCAAACAGAACAGAAAAAGGCCAAAAAAAGACACACAGGAATCAGAGACATACTGGGACATTCAATAAAAACTCATAGCTGGAAATCATAATATGTAGGCAGAGAGGACTTGGTGCAGACCCATGCTAGCTCTGTGCATTCTTCATCTATGAGTTCATATGCAGTTTGATCATGTTGATTCACAGGGCCTTGTTTCTTTTGTGTCCTACGTTACCTCTGACTCTTACACTCTTCCTGTTTCCTCTTGCATGAGGTTCCCTAAGCTCTGAGGAGAGCAATTTTATAGAAACATTCTGCTTACGTCTGAGTATTCAAAGTTTTTTTCTCTTTTTGTATACTATCTAACAGTGAATCTGTATTTGGTCTCATCTGCTGCAGGGGGAATTTTCTCTAATGATGGCTAAAAAGGCACTAAAGCATGACTCTAGCAATAGCATAGATAGGAGTTATCTCTATGCTATTTTATTTATTTGTTTGTATATTCACTTTTAGAACAGCAGTATTTTGTTTTACCCTAGGTCGCTCTGCTATCTAATCTCAGGATCTTGGTGACCGAAACAGTGATGAGTATGGTTCCATCCAAATTAGATATTGGTTGGTAGCTCGCACAAGTGTTTGCCACCATTGCCCTAGCATAGCTTGCAGGTAGAACACCATTGTATATAAAGGGTTTGTGGCTCGCTTGGTGTTTATGTTGCTCCTCTGGTAAGATGAAGAATATCTTCCTATATTAGAGACACTAGCCTGTAGAAGTGAAGGTTTTGTGTAGATTCCAGATCAAATTCTCCATGTTCTGTGATTTGTATAGATGCTGTCTTCAGCCATGCGAACTTTTCATCAGTTTCTACAGAACAATCTATAGTTTTGGCAACTGCCTGGATTGTTCGGGGATTCCCATAGGACCACTTTGGCCAACAACTGAATTAGATGAAACTAAATTTTAGAAGCTTCATTTGCTGACAAGAGATGGCCATTTGGGATACCACGTTATTTGGTGATTTCCTTTAGATCATCTTGTAGGTGTATTTATATTAGGAATCTTCTGAGATATTAGATTCTCATACTATGCCACAAATAGCACTTCATTTAGCTGGCTTCCCCTATAGTTTTTCTCTCATCCCCTTCTTCTGTCCCCATCTTCACATGCTTCTTCTATCATCCAAATAGTTCCAGCTATGGCTTCCCTCTCATGGAGTGGGCCTTCTCCTATAAGGCTTCTGTTTCACTGATGATGAATGATTAAAGGAAATGAGGGACATTTGTTTGTCCTAGTTACCCTTGTTATTTTCAATTATTTCTCATAGTTTGCACGTTTGTCCTGTGATACATCTTTTAAACTGCTTTATATGAGGTGGAGAAGCAAAAACTCACCCTGAGATTAATTCCCACAGAGACCTTTTTCCATTATCTCAAAAAATCTTCTAATTAATATAAATTTTGTACTGTTTTCACTTCTTTCATCAAGCAGCACTTGGTAAAAAACTAAAAGGGAGAATTTTGATGTTAAATTACAAAGACGTCACTGTAGATATGAGGTACAGGAGGGAAGCTACACAGATAGGATTGACATAAATCTGGTAATGCCAGGGACTACCACTAAATTAATGGAATCACGAGAAGACTACTAGCAGTTTAATAAATTCGAAGATTTTTCTAGAAGCCATAAGCATTCTCTCAGAAACTAGTAGGTATTTTTATATTCCAGGGTCCAAGTTACTTTAGATTAGCACCGAACAAGGTGATCAAATAGGGAAATGAAGAGTGATTTGTGATACACACTTCTTTATAAGTACCATATACCAAATAAGGTAGCATCTGGAAATTAGTAGTAAATACCAGTTTGAGCCCAAGAAATAAGAGGTAATGACAGAAATAAAGTCGTATTCACTGCCCCAACTCTCGAATGGCATATCAGAAAAATGAAGTATTAGAAATGCTGACATAAAAACTGTACTTGAACAATAATAATCAACAGAACAGAAGTATTAAAAAGAAGATGCAATTTCAATAAGGGGAAAGGAAAGGCATTCCCACATAAGAAACATTTTTAAATAAGAAAGTTCAATGGGTACTGTATTGAATAGTTACAGAGAGAGTGAACAACTTTGTCTTGTTCCTGATCTTAGTGGAATAACTTTAAGTTTCTCTCCATTTAATTTGAATTTGCTTACCAGTTTGCTGTATATTGCATTTACTGTGTTTAGCTATGTCCCTTATATCTCTGATCTCACCAAGACTGTTACCATTAAGGGGTATTGGATTTTACTAATAGCTATGTCAGCATCTAATGAGAATTATTGTGTGTATGTGTATGTGTGTATGTGTGCATGAACGTGTGTGTGTGTGTGTGTGTGTGTGTGTGTTTTCAGTTTGTCAGTTTGTATATGTAATAGATTATATTGATGAATTTTGTAGGAGTTTGGAGAATCCTATGAAAGAAAGAGAGAGAGAGAGACAGAGGGGTCACGGGTACCACAGAAACCCTAATCCGGGCCCATAGTGGCTTATTGAGACTGAACTGGTAACCAGAGAGCATTTTTGAGAGGGAACTAGGCCCTGTGCCTATATGTAACAGTTGTGCAGCTGTGCCTTTATATGGGACTCCTAACATTAGGAACAGCGACTCTCTGACTCTCTTTCCTACCTTTAGATCCCATTCCCCTAACTGGGCTGCTTTGTCTCCCCTCAATAGAAGAAAATGCACCTAGTCTTACTGCAACTGCCTATGCCTAGGTGGGTTGATGTCCTTCAGAGGCCTCCCCTTTCCTGGGAGGAAGAGAAGAAGGCAGAGGGCAGCAGGGGTGTGTAGGGATTAGCAGGAGGAGTGGGGGTAAGCTGCAATTGTAATACAAAGTAAGTAAACAACTTAATAAAATAAAATACAAAATAAATTCAACAATGAAATGTTTACCTACAAATTTCAGCAAAACATATTTTCTTTCAGCTATTTCCCATGAACTCTTCATTTATTGTACTATAGGATACTGTACGATGTTTTGACAATTGCCAACATACTGTAAACATTTTGTATTCTCTTTGCTGGCACATAAGGGACTCTAATTTCATGTCATGTCAACTACATATCATTAGTTTTACTCACTCATAGGGCCATATAATTTTTTAAGGGGTGCCAGCATTATGATATAAAGGCGTGCCTACGTGTGCTCTTTCCAACTTTCAGAATGACATCGTTGAAAGTAAAACTGAGCAAAGATGTTAAACCATCTGTTGGGAACAATCCCCCAGAGCTCAACACTGTGTGCTGTATTTCTTCCCTGACCTAATTGCTCTTTTCTTTTGTACATTCTTTTATAACACATTTTTATTACCTTTGAGGAAATGGCATTATTTATAAAAGAGGGAAACTTCCATCAAGGAAAGGAAATAGGTTTTTATGTTTTCAGTTCTGTACTTGTTAATATTTTAAACCTGATGGGTATGGAGTCACCATGGAAACAAACATCTGGGCATGTAGTGAGTCACTACACAGGGTGAACTAAACTGAGAAGACTCAACATAGATGCTAGCAGCATCTTTCCTGGACCAGGGATGTGGACTAACAGGAGCGGATTAGTCAAATGCCATAATTCATCTCTCTTTGCCTCCTGACAGTGGATGTGATGTGTCAACTGCCATCTCTTTTTGCCATCACACCTTGTCCTCTACAGAGGACTGCACCCTCCAATTAAATAAGCCCTTTCTTCCTTAGGATGCTTCTTTTTAACATTTTGTCATGCAACAAGAATGTTAATGCAAAACCTTCCTTAATATTTCAAAGGAAATGAATTTCTTTCTTCATGTTTTCTCACATTCAGTATTATATACATTTAAGTTTCTATGGATAGGCATTGACTTACTTAAAGCTAGTATTTGATAGCCTCTATGCAGTTCACTGATTTTGAGGAATGTGTTGCTTTGCTTTGTTAATTTGATAAAATATATTTCTTTTGTGATAGTGACAGTATGAAGAAGTAAGTTTGGCCAATACTAGGAGGCTCTGTAAAGAATGGGGATAGGACAGAGTATAAGACTTATGATAAAGCAGATGATATCTGAGTAGTGCTGTAATGTGCAGACTGTGAGACCTTGGACACATCCCTTAATGTACTGTTTCCTTAAGTTCCCCATTAATAAATCTAAGTTTAAGTGATTGCTTATAAATCTTAACATGGTTATTTAAATAACCAAAGCAATTTGTGATATGAAATACAGCCTCAAATTTATTGCAATTTTTGATATTTTCTATAACATACCTTGTTCATTATCTGATAATTATGTGATAACATATGTAATGTTTGGATCATAACAGTCTGTTATAAAGGACATCATAAACATCTCTTTCCACACCTACTTTCATCCCAGAAAAATTTTATTACTTCTCTTTACACACACACACACACACACACACACACACACACACACACACACACATTTCTTTACCTTGAGGCCTAGAAAAATATGTAAGGAAGATTATATATCATTGTATTTGTATGTAACATTGTACAAACAAATACATTGTTAGTATTTCCTTCTTCTGACTGCTCTACTCTACTGTATCTACTCTAATTTTGAGACTTATTTTAATTCACTATACATTGCTTCAATGAATCTAAAACGACCACTTATGTTGACTATAAAATAAAAGGGAGCGCTGGACCTGTGGCTCAGTGGTACTCTTTCTAAGAACACATTGTTCACTTCCCAGCATACACATAATGGCTCCCAAACATATGAAAGTCTACTTACAGGGATTCTGTGGTTCTCTGCCTTCTGAGGGCATAAGGCAGATGGATGTGGACAGATAATACATGTAGGCAACACACTCATACACATAATAACATAAATACTTTTTAAAATTCTGAGAAAAATAAGAAAAAAGAAAAGAAAAATCACTCTAAATCAAGATTACATTTAGCAATGTTTGATATTCTAAAAATTTACCCTAGTTTTCAGTGCAGTTTTAATTTCTGTTGTTATAAAATTGAAACATTGCCTTTCTCATTGGGCTGAAATATTTATGGGTTTAATTTTGATATAGTTGTAATGGGATCAGTTGTTTTGATATGTGATGTTTACATGTTCATTTTTTTTTCAAACCTCTAATTGCACATTTGGTCTTTTCCTGATTCATGAAGCATTTAGGAGAACACATTTTATTCAGTTGGACTTAGTATAATTTTTTTTATAAACTTTGATATTTTATTTTTCTTTATAAGACATTTTTATTCAAGAATGAAATGAATTTCAACTTCTGGCTTTGCTATTTTTAATTTAAATAGTTTTTGAAAAGTTTTGTGTTTGAAAAAATAACCTTTTATCTAACTTTAAGATTTTAAAACTGTGATAAGGTAACATCAGCTCTCTATACCCAAATCCCAGGGGTGGGTGTGGGCTGGGGAGGGAGAGCTGGACTCTCAGAAGTGTGGAAATTCCTGAGACCTTGGGGGAGACCTGTACTTCTGCTCACCTTCCTGGCACAACAGGAACCCACCTAGTGCCTTCTGGGCACAGGAAGCTAGGAGCAGTCAGGAACAGGGCCACTCCAGGTTCTGTCTGTGCCCAGAGCTGAAAGCCAATCACCAAGGAGGACTTACGCACCTGAGAGCAACTCTTCTGCTCCAAGTGACATGCCTGCAGGCCTCGGAACACTCAAACCAAGGGGCAGTTTGGGACAGGGTCCTTGCAGTTTGTGCCTGTGCCCAGAGTTGAACTGGTCCCACAGGTCCCAGTACCCAGATCTGTCTGTAAGAAATCAAGTCAACAGGAATGGTGACTCATTGACTTACAGGAGGGTCAAGCCACTGTCAGAGACAGCAAGGCAACCTAACACTAGATACAACCTAATGGCAAGAGGCAAGCACAGGAACCAAAGCAACAGAAACCAAGACTATTTGACATCATTAGAACCAAGTTCTCCAACCAAAGCAAATACTAGATATCCAAACACACCAGAAGAGCAAGATTTGCATTTAAAATCCCCGCTCATGGTGATGATAGAGGACTTTAAAAAGGACAACACAGGTAAACAAACAGCAGCCCTTACAGAGGAAGCACAAAAATCTCTTAAAGAATTGTAAGAAAACATGACCAAACAGGTGAAGGTTTTGAACAAACCACACAGGATTTAAAAATGGAAATAGAAATGATAAAAAAAAATCACAAAAAGAGAGAACTCTGGGGATAGAAAACCTAGGAAAGAGATTAGGAATCATAGACTCAAACATTACTAAAAGAATACAAGAGATAGAAGAGCAGAAGATACCATAGAAAACATTAACATGACCAACAAAGAAAAAGTAAAACACAAAGAGCTCCTAAACTACAACATGCAGGAAATCCAGGAAAAACTGAGAAGGTCAAACCTAAAGATAATAGGTATACAAGAGAGCAAAGACTCCCAACTTAAAGGGCCAGTAAAATCTTCAACAAAAATTATAGAAAAAAAACTTCTCTTACTTAAAGAAAGAGATGCCCATAATCATACAAGAATCCTACAGAACTACCAAATAGAATGAACGAGAAAAGAAATCCTTCCCTATAATAGTCAAAATAACAAACACATAAAACATAGAAAGAATACTAAAAGCAGTAAGGGAAAAAGGTCAAGTAGCAGATTAACTTAGACCTAACAGAATATTACCACACTTCTCACCAAATATGAAAGCCAGAAGATCCTGAGCAGATGTCATACAGACCCTAAGAAAACAAAAATGCCAGCCTAGGTTACTATATCTAGCAAAACTCTCAATTAACATAGATGGAGAAACTAAGATATTCCATGACAAAATCAAATTTACACAATATCTTTCCACAAACTCAGACCTACAAAAGATAATAAAGGGAAAACTCCGACATAAGGAGGAAAACTACACACTAGAAAAAGCAAGAAATTAACCTTCTTTCAACAAACCCAAAAGAAGAGTGACACACAAACTTAATACAAATGACAAATATAACATGAAACATCAATCACTGTTCCTGAATATCTCTTAACATAAATGGACTCAATTCCCCAATAAAAAGACATAGACTAACATAATGGATATATAAAGAGATCCTAGCATTTTGTGCATAAAGGAAACATACCTCAGTAAAAACAACAGACACTTCCTCAGAGTAAAAGACTAGAAAAAATTTTGCAAGCAAATGGTCCCAAGAAACAAGCTGTAATAGCCATTCTAATATCAAATAAAATCAAATTTCAATAAAAAGTTATCAAAAAAGGATAAGCAAGGACACTTCATATTGATCAAAGGAAAAATCCACCAAGATGAACTCTCAATCTTGAATATCTATGTTCCAAATGCAAAGGCACCTCCATTCATAAAAGAAACCTTACTAATGCTCAAAGCACACATTGCATCTCAGACAGTAATAATGGGAGGTCAATATCCCACTCTCATCAATGGACAGATCATGGAAACAGGAACTAAACAGAGACAGAGAGAAACTAGCAGAAATTATGAACCAAATGAATTTAACAGATATTTATAGAACCTTTCATCCTAAAACAAAAGAATATACCTGCTTCTCAGCACCTCATGGTACCTTCCCCAAAATTGACCATATATTGGTCACAAAACAAGCCTCAACAGATACAGGAAGATAGAAATAATCCTATGCATCCTATCAGATCACCATGGACTAAGGCTGGTTGTAAATAACAGCAAAAATGACAGAAAGTCCACATACACATGCAAGCTGAACAACACTCTACTCGATGATAATTTGGTCAAGGAAGAAATAAAAAAAGAAATTAAAGACTTTTTAAAATTTAATGACATTAAGGCACAACATACACAAACTTATGGGACATAATCAAAGCAGTACTGAGAGGAAAACTCATAGCCCTGAATGTCTCTGAAAAGAAACTGGAGAGATCATACATTAGCAGCTTGACAGCACACATAAAAGCTCTAGAACAAAAAGAAACACATACACCACAGAGGAAAAGAAGGCAAGAAATAGTCAAACTCAAGGCTGAAATCAAAGAAGAAGAAACAAAAGAACCATACAAAGAATCAAGAAAACCAGGAGTTGGTTCTTTGAGAAAATCAACAAGATAGGTCAACCCATTGTCAGACTTACAAGAGGGAACAGAGATGAAATTTACAAAATTTACAAAGTCAGAGATGGATTGGGAGACATACAAACAGAAACTAAGGAAATTCAGAAAATCATCATATCCTACTATAAAAGCCTATTCAACAAAACTGGAAAAACTGGATTAAGTGGACAATTTTCTAGACAGACACCAGGTGCCAAAGTTAAATTAGGAACATATAAACCATTTAAGTTTAGGAGTCCCATAACTCCTAAAGAAATCGAAGCAGTTATTAAAAGTGTCTCAACCCAAAACACCCAAAGATCAGATGAGTTTAGTAAAGAATTCTATCACACCTTTGTAGAAGACTAATATCAATACTAGCCACACAATTCCACAAAATGGAATCAGAAGGAACACAACCAAATTCCTTTCATCAAGACAAAATTATGCTTATACCTAAGATACACAAGACCCAACAAAGAAAGAGAACTGCAGATAAATTCCCCTCTATGAATATTGATGCAAAAATACTCAATAAAATTCTTGCAAATTGAATCCAAGTACACATCAAAATGATCATCCATCATAATCAAGTAGGTTTCATCCCAGGGATGCAGGGATGATTCAACATAGAGAAATCCATCAATGTAATCCAATATGTAAACAAACTCAAAGGAAAAAAAGCACATGATTTATCTCGTTAGATGCTGACAAAGCATTTGACAAAATTCAACACCCCCTCATGTGAAAAGTCTTGAAAAGATCATAAATTCAAGGCCCATACTTAAGCATAGTAAAAGCAATACATAGCAAACCAGTAGCCAACATTAAACTAGATGGAAAGAAACTTAAATCAGTTCCACTAAAATCAGGGACTAGACAAGGTTGTCCACTCTCTCCCTACTTATTCAATATAGTACTTGAATTCCCAGTGAGAGCAATGAGACAACAAAAGGAGGTCAAAGCATTACAAACTGGAAAGAAGTCAAAATATGGTATCTGCAGATGAAATGATAGTATACTTAAGTGTCCACAAAAGTTCCACCAGAGAACTACTAACTTCAGCAAAGTGACTTGGTATAGAAACCAAACAAACAAATCATTAAGTCAAACAAATCATTAGCTTACCTCTACTCAAAGGATAAACAGACTGAGAAAGAAATTAGGGAATGAGACCCTTCACACTAGTCACAAATATCATACAATACCTCAGCGTGACTCTAACCAAGCAACTCAAAGATCTGTATGACAAGAACTTCAAATCTCTGTAGAAAAAATGGAACAAGCTCTCAGAAGATGGAAAGACTTCCCATTCTCATGGATTGGCAATATCAAAAACAACGACTTCATGAGATTCATAGGTAAATGAATGGAACTAGAAAACTGTCATCCTGAGTGAAGTAACCAAATCACAAACAAACAAACAAACAAAACAAAAAGCACATGGTATGCACTCACTGATATGTGGATATTAGCTCAAAAGCTCATTACCCAAGATAAAATCCACAGACCAAATGTAGTTCAAGAAGAAGGTGACCTAAGTGCAGATGCTTAGTCCTTCTTAAAGGGGAGAATAAAAATATCCATAGGAGGAGATATGAAGACAAAGTTTGGAGCAGAGACTGAAGGAATAACCATTCAGTACCTGCACCACCTGGGGATCCAGCCCATAATCATACAGCCACCAAACCTAGACAATACTGATGAATCCACGAAGTGCATGCTGACAGGAATCTGATATAGCTATCTCCTGAGAGGCTCAGCCAGAGCATGACAAATACAAAGGAGAATGCTACCAGCAAACGATTGAACTGAGAATGGGGTGTCATTGGAGGAGAAAGGTTTGAAGGAGCTGAAAGGGCTTGCAACCCCACAAGAACAACAATGTCAACCAAGCAGATCTTCCAGGGACTAAACCACTATCCAAAAGTACACATAGACAGATGCATGGCCCCAGCTGCATAGGTAGCAGAGGATGGACTTGTCGAGCACCAATGGGAGGAGAAGCCCGTGGTCCTGCCAATGTTGGACCCCCCAGTGTAGGAGTATGTCAGCGTGCAGAGGTGGGAATGGAGGGTTGTTTGGGGAGGGGGAACACACTCATAGAAGGAAGAAGAGAATGGATGGTCATGGATGAGAACATGGGAAAAGGAATAACATTTGAAATGTAAATAAAAACTCTCCATCATCAACAACAATAAAGATAGCACCTATCTCTTTGTTAACCTCAAGGGAGAGGTGATGCCTCAGCTGATCAATGGAATATTTTTTATATGTACCTCAGATTACTTTCTGTAATGCACAGATGCATGTGATTTTTATTCTTCTTTTATATAAATTGCACCACTGTTCTACATATTACTTTTTAATTTCAAATATATATTTCTGAATGTTTATAACATATGTATGTGCACACACATGCATTCTCTCTCTCTCTCACACACACACACACACACATACACACACACACACACACACACACACACACACATTTTGAAGTCTATTCACTTCTGAAAGGGAACCCACTACTGAACGAAGTGGGTCCACCTTGGTAAACCAATGAGGCTTTACTTTATTTTAGTGGATGTGATTATGGCTGTGGGTGAATTTTAAGAGAAGGGGTAACTGATAGAGCAGTTGCATGACTGAAAAGCACACCCCAGCATAGGTGAGGACCTAGGAAATCTGTAATCCTCAAGCACGATACACAACTCCTAGGCAATTCTACAAGTCTGAGAAACATGATCTTGGCCGCAATGCTGTGGAGTCGCTGCCTGGCATTTCTTGCTTCTACAGACCCGGCGGCGAGTCGGCCTTCAAGAATCTTTCAAGTTTCTCTTTTCCTAGACATGTGACATTTATTTCCAACTAGTGAGCCTCTCCAGTCCCTCCTGAAGGAAATATTTCAGTTCAGAGGGAACTCTTATACAGCAATATTTCCTACTGATAAATAATATTCACAAAGTTTGTTGTTGCTACTGTTTATGGCTGGATTGACAATGTATTGAATTTTCACTTTATGTCCTTGTCAATTTTATGTAATTATTAGCAATTCTATACTCATGGGCCCACTTATGGCATTTCCCATATGTGTGAGCAAAATGTGGCATAAGTTCCACAAAAAAGAAACTGCTGGTCAAGTGTTATCCATGGTTGTTAATAATGATGGGTGTTCCACGTCTCTTTGACCATGGTGATCAGAATGAAGATGGTCATGAGAATAAAGACAGGCTGGAAAATGTAGATGGAAATACTGTCTTCCACTCCAGACTGTAAACACATAATTCATGGAAAAGAAGACAAAGTTCTTTACCACAGAAAGCAAACAGATGGCTCCAGAAGGATTCTAAGTGGGTGTATGATTCTTTACATAGCATCAGATGAGTCCTGAAGAAGGAGACAGATTTACTCGGGGGCTTCCATTTCACAGAGGAGTTGATAGCTTTGGATGGTGCGATGGTTTCTTTCCTGTATAGGACACTAATTTCTTTGGGGCAGAAAAGATACAGAAACACTCAAAGACCTAGAGAGAGTTCTCTCTCTCTCTCTCTCTCTCTCTCTCTCTCTCTCTCTCTCTCTCTCTCTCTCTTTCTCTATTCTTTTTTTGTTGATAATTTATGTATATGAGATATTGGCTTCATGCTCATTTTGGAATTTTCTTGTAAGCATTTGGGTGATTTAATATTTTGTAATATTGCTTTAAATGAATTTAATATGATATTATGTATTTCACATACTTTTTGCTCTTATTTTACAACTGAGAGATAAATTTCTAATCTATGAAATAATAGGAAGAGACAAAATTTGGCAATCATGTATATATTGTTTCTTATTCTTTTTTCAATAAAAGCAATCTATATGTGTTTATAGAGAGTCAGAGATATGGAGAGCCCTGACCTGGAAATACGCAGGACTCAAAATGCAGCAATTTCAAACTAAGCATAATCTCCCCAACCCAAGACATGTTCACAAGTTAAAGTGATTGTCATTCCTTCCAGGAAACAGGGGTGCTGCAATAATTGTTTCTCCAGGTACATGGCGTTTTAAAATGACAAAAAGATGACATGACCTATGTGTCTTGATCTTTACAGACCCGAACCTGCAATCCCACCTCACACTCTTGAGTAGATGTACATATCAATGAATGTTCATAAAGAATTTATCCTCCACTTAAATAAATATTGGAAGAATTAGATATGGTCACAAACTCTTACTTTCCCCTTTACATTTATTAAAAGCAAATAAGAAAAAAAAAAGTAAGGTCAGGGTAACTTCTCTTTAGTGTTTCAGGCATTTTATAATGGTTCTAGAAACTTTTTTTTTAATCTTTAACAAAACATTGTTTGAGAAAGAGCCTTGCCTTTTCATGATGTTAATTTATCTATAATTAAATGATTATCTGTACATTTACATTGTCAAAATATTTGAAGACACATTTTCTCTTTTGAAATGATCCTTAGCACCACATTAATTCTTGCAAAACTTTCAAGGGCGCTTGAGAAGCGCCTTTCTATTTAATTTTGTTTTTGTTTTGTTTTGATTAGTTGGTTTGGTTTTGTTGTCTTTTGTTTGCTTATATTTTGTTTTCATCTTTTTAAGAGAGAGATTTAATGTCCAAGATTACAGGCTTGTTACCCTACCTTTTGGATTTCCAGGGATTTGAGTTCCAATCCAGTTTTAACAGTGTCACAAGCAACAAGGAGACATCCCAAGTCAAAGGCAGTATAGCACGCTACCCAGTAGGAAAACAAAGGTGGAGAGAATGTTAGTGGAACACACCCTCTCTGATTAGATTCCAGAAGGGGCAGTGTAGAATTGAAATGTTTTTTGGGCCAGAGGTTAATCATTGTTAGGGATAGCCAGAAACTGGTATATTAAAGAATGTCAGGTAAGAACAAACATGGCCCTGACTGCCATTCCAAGGCATTGATAAATCTGGAGAGGAAAGAATCTAGAGAGTAGTACTTCCGTTCTAGAAACCAGATCACTCTAGTTTCACAATTGTAACAGTTCAGCCAATATGGAGGAGGTTTACAAAGTGGCAAGATCCTTGTTAATGGGCTTGGTATAGAGAAAGAAGAGGCTCTTCTTGTCTGAAACAAGTACCCTGAGTAGACATTGGGCACTGCCTCTGTATCCACTACCACAACATCCAGAGGAAGCCCATCTCCCAGGTGTTCTAACATGCCCAGGATCAGAGGTGAGGGGGCCACAACAACTGCCCCAACACCAGGAGTAACTGGTAGCCCCTGGATGCAGAGACATAGGATCCCCCTCCCAGCCAGTGGTACTGATTCACTGTGGTCTGAACCAGATCCCTAGCAGACATTGGACACTGGTTCTGCACCCACACCTACAACACCTAGAGGGGGCCCAACTCCTAGGTGCTCTAAGAAGCACAAGATCAGAGAAGCTCTGAAACACCCAGGATCCCAAAACCACAGGATCACAGACACAGCTGGACTCTGAGGAGTTTTGACATAACTAGGATCAGAGGAGGGAGAGGCTCCACTCAGAGACAGCAAGGGCAGGTAACCAGAGGGTGAGAGGCAAGTTCAAGAATATAAGCAACAGAAACCAAGGCTACTTGTCATCATCAGAACCCAGTTTTTACACTACAGCAAGTTATGGATACTCTAACACACCAGAAAAGCAAAATTTGGATTTCAAAATCACATCTCATGAAAATAATAGAAGACTTCATGAAGAATATAAATGACTTCCTTAAAGGAGTTACACAGGAGAACACAGGTAAACAGGTAGAATCCCTTACACAACAAAACACAACCAAACAGGTAAAGGAATTGAAAAAAATTACAAAATCTAAAAATGGAAATAGAAACAATACAGAAAGCACAAAGTGAGACAACCATCCAGTGGAAAAAAGACAGCATTGCCAACAAATGATGCTGGTTCAACTGCAAGTCAGCATGTAGAAGAATGCATATTGCTCCCTTCTTATCGCCTTGTGCAAAGCTGATGTCCAAGTGGATCAAGGACCTCCACATAAAACCAGATACACTGAAACTAATAAGAGAGAAATTGTGGGAAAGCCTTGAATATATGGGCACATGGGGGAAATTTCCTGAACAGAACACTAATGACTTATGCTCTAAAATCAAGAATCTACAAATGGGATATCATAATTGCAAAACTTCTGTAGGGCGAAGGACACTGTCATTAGGACAAAACAGCAAACAACAGGTTGGGAAAAGATCTTTACCAATTCTACATCTGATAGAGGGCTAATATTAAATATGTACCAACATATGTTATCCAACATAACTCAAGAAGTTAGACTCCAGAGAATAAAATAACCCTATTAAAAATGAGGTAAAGAGCTAAACAAAGAATTCTCAACTGAAGAATAATGAATAGCTGAGAAACACCTAAAGAAATGTTCAACATCCCTAGTCAACAGGGAAAGGCAAACCAAAACAACGCTGAGATTCTACCTCACAGCAGTCAGAATGACTAAGATCAAAAACTCAGATGTCAGCAGATGCTGGCAAAGATGTGAAGAGGAACACTCTTTCATTGTTGGTGGGATTACAAGCTGGTACAACCATTGTGGAAATCAGTCTGGTGGTTCCTCAGAAGATTGGATATAGAACTATCCAAGGACCCAGATCCTGGGCATATATCCAAATGATGCTCCAACATATAGCATGGACACATGTTTCACTATGTTCACAGCACCCTTATTTATTAAAGCCAGAAGCTGGAAAGAACCTAGATGTCCTTTGAGAGAAAAATGGATACTGAAAATGTGATACATTTACACAATGAAGTAACAATCTAATAAAAACAGTGACTCCCTGAAATTCTTAGGTAAATGGATGGAACTAGAAAACATCATCCCGAGGTAAGTAACCCAACCGCAAAAGAACACACATGGTATATACTCACTGATATTTGCATATTAGCCCAAAAGCTTGGAATACCCAAGATACAATTATAGGTCACATGAAGGCCAAGAAGTATCAGGACAAAGTGTAGAAGCTTCAGAACTTCTTAGAAGGGGGAACAACATGCTCACAGGAAGAAATACAGAGACAACGTATACAGCAGAGACTGAACGACAGGCCATCCAAAGACTGCCACAATGGAGATCCATTCCACATGCAGTCACCAAAAACAATTGCTATTGGGATGCCAAGAGGTACAGGCTGACAGGAACCTAATATAGCTGTCTTCTGAGAGGCTATGCCAGAGCATGGCAAATACCAAGGTGGATGCTGGCAGCCAACCATTGGACTGAGAACAGGTCACCAATGGAGATCAATAGAGAAAGAACTGAGAACTGAAGGTGTTTGCAAACCCATAGGAAGAACAACAATATCAACCAACCAGACACCCCAGTTCTCCCAGGGACTCAACCACCAACTAAAGAGTGCACATGGAGCAACCTATGGATCCTGCTGCATATGTGGGTGAGCCTTGTCAGGCAACTACCAGGGGAGAGGCCCTTGTTCCTGAGAAAGCTCCATGCCCCAGTGTAAGAGATTGCCAGGGCAGGGGGCAGGAGGGAGTGGATGGATGGGTGAGGGAGCAACCTCATGGAGGAAAGGGTTGGGGGATGGAATGCAGGTTTCTGGAAGGGAAACTGGGAAAAGGGATAACATTTGAAATGTAAATAAAGAAAATATCCAATTTAAAAAAAGAAAAAAGAGAAAAGAGAAATTTTCCTTTGAGTTTTTATTTTTATATTAAATATGAAGAGAGGTCAGGCTAGCTGACTTGGTTAAATGAATATCCTGTTAAAGAGAGTTATTCCTCATATGTTCACAATATGTTGTAAGGTGTATTTGCTTTCCTGATATGTGCTCTCCTATCCAAGTAATTGACGGTTTACTTTTGAGTAATCCTTAAGGAGAGGACAAGAGTATGTTTTTATAATGTAATAATCTTGTTTGCAATTAAACAACCATGTTGTACTTAAGGGCAGAAGTAGAATTCTTATTCCAAACTTTTGACCAATAATACTATGAAATGATAGATTAAAGAGAATAAAAGAAAAATAAAACATAATTCCCCAGAGCTAAGAAGATGGCTAATTTAATAAAGTGCTGGACACACAACTATGATCTCCTGAGCAAAGATACCCAAGACCCACATAAAACTGTCTAGTATGCGGGCATGTCTATAATCCCAGCATCCTATGCTAGGATTGAAGGCAGAGTCAAGAAGATCTGAGCCAACTGGTCAGTCCAATTAAAGTAGAGTTGAAGGCAAACTTAGAGATTATTTTTATTTTTTGGCCTCCAGATATATTTCATTGCATAAATAGAGAGAGAGAGAGAGAGAGAGAGAGAGAGAGAGAGAGAGAGAGAGAGAGAGAGAGAGAGAGAGAGAGAGATTTAAAAACTAAATTCATTCAGCATTCAGGAAATAGCCCTTTGTTAGAAAACTTCAACCTTCCTCCAAATGGTATTTTAAATTTTAAAGTGTAATTATGGCACTTTCTTCCTATTTTTACATGGTATTTAAGTTCTTAAGTGGGTAACTGTGATATGTTCTCTTTGTTAAAATTAATGTGTTACCAAGGAAATGAGAGGCAAACTCCAAAGCTTACCATGAGAAAGGAGCCCATCCTATAAGAATACTAATTAGCCTCTTGCTCTTGCTCTCTACTTATTCTCCTTTGTCCCTTCTCTTCACATTCCCCTCCCCGCTTCCCTCCATGTGCTCATGGCTGTTGTTTACTCCTCTCCTCTCCTCTTCTTCTTCTCCCATTAAACCTTTACATGTGGAACCATCGAAAAAAAAAGAATACTAATTAGCTAACTAGTCATATAATAATTTGATCTATCACCCTGACTGTTTAGATAAACACACACACACACACACACACACACACACACACACACAATTTCGGTTGGTATTATTATAGTGAACAAATATATCACAGTTGAAAAAATGTGAAGAAGAAATGATACATTAAGAAGTAAAATTTAAGATAATTGAAGTTCTTGTGGTAAAGATATTTCACTTGCTTGGTTAGAGTCACACAAAGGTATTTTATGTTATTTGTGACTATTGTGAAGGGTATCATTTCCATAATTCCTTTCTTGGCCTGTTTATCCTTTGAGTAGAGGAAGGCTACTGATTTGTTTGAGTAAATTTTATACCCAGCCAGTTTGCTGAAAATTTTTTTATCAGGCTTAGTAGTTCTCTGGTGGAACTTTTGGGGTCACTTAAGTATACTATCATATCATCTGCAAATAGTGCTATTTTGACTTCTTCCTTTCCAATTTATCCCTTCGACCTCCTTTTGTTGTTGTATTGCTCTGGTTAGGACTTTGAATACTATATTAAATAAGTAGAGAAAGAGTAGGCAGCCTTGTCTAATCCCTGACTTTAGTGGTATTGCTTCAAGTTTCTCTCCATTTAGTATAATGTTGGCTTTTAGATATGCTGTCAAGCTGCTAATATAGCATGTAGAAGAATGCAAATCAATTCTTTCTTATTGCCCTGTACAAAGCTTAAGTCCAAGTGGATCAAGAACCTCCACATAAAATCAGAGATGCTCAAACTAATAGAAGAAATAGTGGGGAAGAATCTTAAACACATGGGCACTGGGAAAAACTCATTGAACCAAACACCAATGGCTTATGCTCCAAAATCAAGAATTGACACATGGGACCTCATAAAACTGCAAAACTTCTGTGAGCAAAGGACACTGTCATTAGGATACAAATGGTAACCGACCTTTTGGGAAAAGATCTTTACCAATCCTACATCGAATAGAGGGCTAATATCCAAAATATACAAAGAACTCAAGTAGTTAGGCTCCAGAGAAACCAATTATCCTATTAAAAATGGAGTACAGACCTAGACAAAGAATTCTCAATTGAAGAATATTGAATGGCTGAGAAGTACCTAAAGAAACGTTCAATGTCCTTAGTCATCGGGGAAATGCAAATCAAAACAATCCTGAGAATCCCCTCACACCATCCAGAAAGATCAAAACTCAGGTTACAGCAGATGCTGGTGAGATGTGGAGAAAGAGAAACATTCTTCCATTGATGGTAGAATTACAAAGTGATAAAACCACTCTGGAAATCAGTCTGGTGGTTCCTCAGAAAATTAGACATTACACTACCTGAGAACCCAGCTATACCATGCCTGGGCATATACCCAAATGATGCTCCAACATACAACAAAGACACATGCTCCACTATGTTCATAGCAGCCTTATTTATAATAGCCAGAAGCTAGAAAGAACACAGATGCCCTTCAACAGAGGAATAGATACAGAATATGTGGTACATCTACACAATGGAGTACTACTCAAATATCAAAAACAATGACTTCATGAAATTCATAGGCAAATGGATGGAACTAAAAAATATCATCCTGAGTGATATAACCCAATCAGAAAACAAAAACAAAAACAAAATACTCAAGGATAAGTGGATATTAGCCCAAAAGCTCAATTTACCCAAGGTACAATCAATAGGCCACATGAAGCTCAAGAAGAATGACCAAAGTGCTTCATTCCTTCTTAAAAGGGGGAACAAAAAGGTTCGTAGGAGGGGATATGGAGACAAAGTTTGGAGCAGAGACTGAAGGAATGGCCCTTCAGAGCCTGCCCCACCTGGGGATGTAGCCCATATATATACAGCCACAAAAACTAGATAACATTTATAAAGTCAAGAGGTACATAAGACAGGAGCTGATATAGCTGTCTCCTGAGAGGCTCAGCCAGATCATGACAAATATAGAGGCGAATGCTAGCAGCAAACCATTGACCTGGAATGGTTTCCCCATTGGAGGAATTAGAAAAAGGTATGAGGGATTTGAATGTGTTTGCAATCCTATAAAAACAACAATACCAACCAACCAAAGCTCCCAGAGACTAAACCACCAAAGACTATACCTGGATTGACCCATGGCTCCAGCTGTATATGTAGCAGAAGATGATCTTGTTAGGCACCAATGGGAGGAGAAGCCCTTGGTCCTGCCAAGGCTGGACCCTCCAGTGTAAGAGAATATCAGAGGGAGATCCAGGAAGTGGGGCCATTGTTGGGGAGGTGGAATACCCTTGTAGAAGAAGGGGAGGGTGATGTGATAGGTGGCTAATGGGTGGAAAATTGGGAAAGGGAGTAACATTTGAAGTAAATAAGAAAATCCACTAAAAATATATTTAAATATTGAAGTGTTGCTATTATAGCTAAACCATCAAATTCAAAACAGCAATGAAAAATTTGTTAGTTTTACAGTGTGTTTTTTAAAGAAAAAATGCTGAAACGTATTTTTGAACCAATTTAAAATGTCTTTCTATCCTTATCTCCAAGAGTAATACAAGTCAGTGTTTCACTTTGACACTGTTTACATTAAAACGTACTTAAATGGCCATTCCGGCAGTTTATCGGAAGGAAGGCCGTGTGAAGTATCCTCTTCAAAGCAAAATTTAATAGGACACTATTATTGTCACTACAGCAGGAAAAAGAAGCAAAAATTTAAGCAAACATGTTAAAATGTCATTTTCAGCATTCATTTCCTTAGACATCCAGGAAGTCCAATATAAACAACCAACTGTATACAGACATTTTTTATCTAGGCCTTGGACATCTGCACATTCAGACAAGAGAACAAGTGCTACTTCAGGAAGAACAGGACAAAGGAACTTATTTTTACAAAAAGAGCTTACAGCTAAAACAACACTACATTTCTTAAGCAAACTGTCATGGGATGCTGTATTCATGAGGTCATAAGCGAGAGAAGCTGAGCTGGAACCTCAGGAAGCCAAGGGTCTGGGAAGAGGGTGAGATTTCAGGAGTGCTTTCCTCACCTCACAATGCCACAGCAGTGTGGTTAGTTCCATTACGATGAAGGTCAACTCCTTCTGAACTCTTGTTACTTTATTTCCCTGTACATTTGTATTTTCTTGAATGCACAAGTAAAACAACATACAACAGGTGGCTTGACTCTATCTCCCTCTCCCTCTCCTTCTTCTTCCCCATTTCCTGCCCCTCCCTCTCCTTCCTCTCTCCCATCTAATTTCTCTTCCTCCCACTTCTTCTCCCACCCCTCTTTCCTTATTGTATCAACATTTCCAACATTTTAAGAAAAAAAAATTCACTCTCCTTTTTACTGTAATCCTTAATTGTTTGCCAAGGTTAATTTAGAACAGAAATGTGGAGATCCTGAGCATTTAATAGGTCTAGATACATGTGCAAACCCATGTTTTTTAAACTTTTTTAAAAAAAAATCTACTATATCAGTGACTAAATTTCCAGCTATTCTGTGAAAATATTTTGTTTGTATACACACACACACACACACACACACACACACATAGATGATTTGACCAACAATGACTTCAATTCTGTGAATGGCAATTTTAATTACATGACAATAATTCTGGCATCTATATATTAATAAACTATTAATTTTTATTCTTCTAAATTCAATTTTCATAAAGATAATAATTCCATTGTCAAAATTATATTTTGTGCTTTATAATGCCTCCAATTCTGATATATCAAAATATAAATCTGAAAAACAGATATTAACCTAAAATTTGTCAAGACTTTTCAAGCAAAATAATATAAATAAATAAATGGAGATATGTTAGATCCTAAGTATGTAAAATTCATGGAATCCTTAACAGACAAATAGGGACTTTTCAAAGAAAGATTCTCAAAATATATTTGGGGTCTGCAGAGTTGATGTTTGTTTCTAGGAATTTTTAAGGTATCCCACAGAATTATGGGATTCATAAACTGAATAATCAATCCTATTAGGAAGAGGTAACATTTCACCAGGCAGATTAGGAAGTAAACTGTTCTAGAGCTAAAAAATAGCAAGCAACACACAATCTGAGAGGAGTAAAGAATGCAGAAATTAGAAGGCCTACTAATTCTACCAACAAATGATTAAAGTAAGGGCTTTAGGATTTAGACTTCAACATAGGTCTTAATGTCAAATAATTGTTAAAAATGAATTGTCAAACTATTTACTAAATGCAGAAGGTGAAATAGTAAGCAAAATCTTGTTTACAGATATGATATTCATTTCAGAAACCAAGAGATAATATTGTCTGAAATATGCAATAATTGATAAACATTTCCAATGTACATGAACAAGAGAACTCCAGCTATTTAGGCCTGCTTTGTTATAAATAAATCTTTCTGTAAGAATGTATTATTCAGAAATAATATTAAATATTCAAGGGATAGTTTCAACAAGAATTATCCTGAAATGTTCATGCTTTACATGCAGATGTAATAGCCAAGAAGATCTTTGATCAGCGATTCTTGTGTGTCCCAAGGAAAGCTGTCAACGAGAAAATTTTTAAGAATCCAGAGAGATTGTGGAACTAATATTGGGAGTGTCTGTGGGGTAAGTTGTAGAAGATAATATCTGAATGAAATCAGCCTTCTGATACCCTGGGGACAGCAATGAAGAAAATAGAAACTGAACACAAGAAGCCATCAGTGTCACGTCAGATGAAGTAGAGGATGCTGGAGTAGAACTGACAAATTGACTTCCCTGCTTCACCAGGTTTGGAAGTGGAATCGACGGCAGCTCTAGGAGTTTCAGAAGAGACACATTTGGAAAGAAGAGTAATTCAATCAGAGAATCACAAGGTCCTGTCCATCATCATCTTCCAAACAGCGGTACTGAGGCAACAGAAAGGTCCGTTGCAGTGGTGACATCATCACCTCCCACAGCAGCTATGCCTCTGAAATGTTAATTTCAAATTCATTCTCTTGAAGCACAAACCGTATGTTTTTTCATCCTCATTTTTGCTGTTGATCTTGATCTCAAGTGTTAGGAGATAACTCGTGCACCTCTGCATGTTGAAATTCTTTGATTCCAACATTTATACTAGCCTTAATCAAGTCATCCAGGACAGCATATCAGAAAACATCTTCACTATCTGTGACTCCCTGCCCCCTGATTTTTTTCAATCCCTAAGTTTTTAAAATGAGGCACTTTATTAAACAGACTCTTTAAAGAATGTGTTTTCTTTTCTACTTAGTTCCCACCATTTATGTTGTATTTCTAGACAAATCTTTAGAGTTTCTTTTCTTTTCTTTTCTTTTCTTTTCTTTTACCCTTGGAGGTCTTAATGTTTTCTTTTTAACATCTTTGATCCTTATACAATTATGTGCCCTTTGGCATACTAAATCTGAGAGTCCAGTTGCAAATTTACATTACACTTTAAGTTTTCTAGGACCACTTAAGTTTGATCACTATATTTTCCTCAAATATGATCTCCTGTGACAATAAACTTTGTTCAAATCCCCCCTTTCTGCTTTAGTTACTGTTTTATACAAACTAATTGATTGATTTTTCTTCCCCTTTTTTTAAAATACATTATTCTCCAGGAATTATCCAAGAACACTCTTTTTCTATGTAATTTTTTTCACTTCTCTTGTGATACCTCATCCATCATCAGGAGGATTTCAATAAATATCTCAAAGAAAATCATACTCACCCACATCTGTTGCTTTTTGCCAGCCCCCTCTCTTTACATTCAGATAAAAATGCCAATTTCCATTTGAGTTATCTTGTTGTCACTTAAAATGATTTTCTTTCTTATATGAATCATTCTATCCTGGAGAGAAGGGAGAGACTCGTTGAGGCATGTGGAACTCACAAGAAACATACAGTACTTGGGAAGCTAATGAGTTCCACTCCCAAGGCCACTCCCTAGGTATAAATGATAAACATTTACTGAGCAGAATCTGTTGTCCTGTGATGCAGTTGCCTGACTGTTGTTCAGAAGACCCCAGAGATGTACTTTGGGTTAACTGTCACTCGTGATTTGTGGGCTTTTAGTAAAACAGATGTTTCTGTCCCTTAAGATCTCATAATTAGCAATAAACTCAGTGACTTCCCATGGTGAATCAGGAAAAACAGAAAGATTCTTGTGAGGACAAGTCAGGCAAGGATATCAACACTTGTCACTAAACCATGGTTTTCATTCTAAGCTGTCAGTCTCAATGAAAGCTTTCCAAATGTCTACCCAGAAGCTGATAAAAAGCCTTTCATGTCATCTGAAATGGAAACTGTATAAGTAATTTCTCTGTTGCTATGATAAAATCCCATGATCAAGGTAACTTACAGAACAAAGTGGCTATTTGGGCTTATGGTTTCAGAGGGTTCCATCCATGGTGCTCTGTCATCTATTCCAACCCACAGACAAAGTGGACATCAAGAACTCTCAGAAAGAAGGACTGACCCCTGCCTAGAAAGGATGTCATACTGTCATTTCCTCAATGCCAATTACAGCCAAGGTTGGTAGGATAGTTGCCTGGACACATCACTCCCATGCCATGACTGCTCCAGACCAGGACTGAAAATGAACTGTCTTACCTGGACCATATGTGCTCTACAAGCTGAGACTATCACAGTAGGTCTCCTGCTTCTCTATATACTTTCTCTCTATGTGGCTAAACTGTCTTGTATTCCTTTACTCCCACCTCTTTCCACAGCGGGAAAGTTCTGAGAGCTTAACTGGACTGAAAGATCAAATAAAGCCATATTAAAAACCGATCTTATGAAACACTTGAACATTTTCACTATGGAAGATGGAAACTACCTTCTGACAGGTTATTGTGGAGGAAGTGACTTCTAACATTCCATAGTACTGTGGATGGTGAGGGTGTGAAAAGGCAGACTTCCTCATCTGTCCTAGTAAATTGCAAGATGAGGAAATGGCCTCAAACAAAAGGTCACTGTGTCTGGAACCATGGAGCTCTCCTTCTGTACTCCTTGGTTGATGGTTTAGTCCCTGGGACCACTGGGTGGTCCAGTCAGCTGATATTGTTCTTCCAATGGGGTTGCACTCCTCCTCACCTCCTCCAGTTCTTTGGCCAGCTCCCCCTCTGGTATCTCTGAGCTCAGTCTGATGGTTGCCTCCAAGCATCTACATCTGCATTGGTCAGTTGCTGGCTAAACCTCCCAAGGAGCAGCCACACAAGGTTCCTGACAACAAGTGTCTCTTGGCAAGGCAACATTGTCCAGTTTGGTGTCTGCATACAGGATGAATCCCTAGGTGGAGTAGTCCCCAGATGGCCCTTCCTTCAGTCTCTGTTCCATTTTTTGTCTCTGTTCTTCCGGATGGCCTTGTCTGACATCAACGGGAAGGGAGGTCCTTGGTCCTGTGGAAGTTTGATGCTCCAGCATAGGGAGATGCTGGAGGGTTGGAGTGGGAGAAGTTAGGTGGATGAGCACCCTCATTGAGGCAAAGAGGAGGGAGAAGAGGAAGATTGTGGGCTATGGGATATTGTGGAGGGGTAACCAGGAAGTAGGATATAATTTGAGATGTAAATGAATGGAATGATTTATTTTAAAAAGGTAAAAATAAATTAAAAATCAGTAATATGAAAATAAAGATTAATAAATACAAAATGTCAAAGTGTAACCAAATGAAGAAATATTTCTGAATCAAGTGGGTATGTATGTATGGATATTTACTCCTATGAATTGGGTCCAAATGGCACCACTTTTCTCTCTGTATGGAGGAGAGCTAGAGGGACTGTTCCCATGCTGACACTAGTGATCCTCAGTATTTACAAGAGAACAACCTGCACATTTTATTGGATTGTTAAATTCACCTGGGGAATCATATTATATTCAACTAGAAATGACTGGGAAGAGTCATGCCCATTTGGGGACTCTGTTTACTCCCCAAACAGACTATATTAACTACGTTAAACTCTTTTCTCCCAATGTATTGCCCAATGACCCAATTGAATAAGCCTCTGGGAACCTCCGTGCTCCTTCTTCCTCCTCTCCCCCTCTTTATCCTTTTCCTCTTCCTCCTCCTCCCATCGTCAACACCGTCATACTCTTCTTCCTTCACAAGATCTGAAAGTTTTTACTAATCCCTGGAGCTGTAACTGATCCTACTCCTAAGAAGATCCTTGCCTCACCAGACCTTTTATTAAGCTTTGACAAATGTACTAACTCCAAATTATATCCAGACTGAGCTGGCCCAAGAATACTGCATCTGTTTTAAAGCCTGACCTTCCTTCCTTGTGGTTTGGAAGCTGAAGTTCTAATAACTGTGTCTTCTAACCAGTATGCTTTTTGGCTCCTAGAAACCACTGTAGTATTGGAAAATACACTGGAAATGCTTCCTATTTTTTCTTAATTCTTCCTTTTCTGCATCTTACAATTCTAGTCTCAAGATTACTCTTAACTCAGAAGCTAATTTTGCTCCATGGGAATATGGTTTATCTATATCATGGCTTTCAGTCACTGGATGCCTTCAAAATATCTGCATAATAATATAGTTTTATGTATGGTTGTACATGTATTTCTCCAACTGTATGCTTATTCAAGGCAAATAGAGTACCTAATTTTTATTCCATCTTGAGCTGCTTCCCTGACAGTACAGGAGAGCTGACACTCTTCTTGTTCCAATGGTGGTAGGACTAGGTGTGCCAGTGGCTACTGCCTTAAGTACTATTGTCCACATAAGAGGAGAAATGGGCCTACAACAGATAAGTCATCAGATAGATGCAGACATTAGATATCTACAACTATCAATCAACATGTACCATGTCCAGAAAGAGTCTCTGAATAAAGTAGTCCTCCAAACCTGCCAAGGATCTGACTTGGTTTTCCTGTCGCAGAGAAGACGTTGTGTGATTCTGGGTGAGGCTTGCTGCTTCTATCCTAACAAATCAAAGAGACTTTACAAAAGGTTAGCGATAAATTAAATAAGAGACAACAGGAGTATTTAAAGACATTGTAAACTGATTGGAACCAGTTCCTCACAGTCCTCCCTGCCCTGGTGATCCCTTATTTCTCCTTTTTATAGAACTTGCTATGGGGCCATGTATGGTAAATTTCCATTTAAAGTTGATAAGACAAAAAAAAATTGCCTCAGTTAAGACCCAATATTTACCTCTTAGCCAAGATCAAAGATTTAAAAGTAACTAAAGAAATGGAGGAAAAAAATGACCAGGTCACATCATCTTGTCCAAACTCTATTTTGTATCTGCTTAGACACTTATCAGTTCTCTACCTCCAACAGCCAAATATTAATGCCCATAGTCTAGATAAATATATTAAGCAAAATAATTTGTATTTGTGCAAGTTTATACATAAAACTAGAATAACTAAAAAGAATTGTAAATCAAAAATAATTGTCATGTAGATCTGGAATATACTGGTGACCATTGCAATAAAGCAGATGTTACTAGGCATTGCAGATCCCTCGTTAATACACTCCATGAGCAGAAATATAATTGTGGTTTTTGTCTTTAAAATGTCATACCTCTGTTCTTGGTCACAAAGAGACTTCTCATAGGAAAGAGTTGAGAAACCAGCCCTGCTCTATTTTAAGATCAGAAACTGCTTTGAGATGCTAAGTTTCTGTTTCTCAGAATTGGGCTGAACCCTACTCTGCAATCACAAGTTGCTCTGATCCAGATGTTCCAGGAATATTTCCTTAACTGCTTTGCAACTGCCTCGTCTTGCCTCTATTTTCATACCTGCTTGCAAATTCCCTCCCTCTCCCATGCTTGCTTTCCCCCTCTAAAAAGAGTATCAGAAATTAGCTCAAGGCTGAACTCTTAGACTCCACTTTATGAGGGACAGCTACAGGTAGGCTTCATGCACGTAAGTAAAACTAATTTAGCCATAATATGGGTCAATAATCTTTCTCATCATATCACTGTGATTAACAATTTGGAGGCCATGATTAAGACCCTACCCAATTTCTGCATCCCAACTCTTTAAGTCCCTGGGACCTGAACACCTGTCCCAGGAAGTGTGAACCTTGAGAACATTTCAATGCCCCAGAATATGCTTTCAGTTTGGAAAACTGCAGGAGCGAGTGAATGACCAAAGCAAAAATCAACCATTAAGTTGCCTTAGGAGGCCTCTATGGATAAATCATACTCTGTCATCTTGTTAGGGTTCTGAAAGTCCTCATTTTTTCTCATTGACTGCTGTTTTTGGTTTTGTAGGGATCCCATCTGGGAACAATGAGGTGTCTGATGAGGCACATGAACTGCTATCCAGGAGACTAGGGAAATGTCACACTGCCCACCTAGTTCTTGGCCACCAGTGTCTCATCTTGTGTTGTTTGTCTTTTATTCAGGGCACTCAAGAGACCTTATGCTGCCAGCATTGTTCTTGGATTCTGAAGCTGAGATAGAAGTCAGTCCTGCCCATGAATGTGTGAATTAAAGTGGGCACTGTGTGTGTGTGTGTGTATGTGTGTGTGTGTGTGCACGCGCACGCGCGCGTGTTTGGATTGGTCTTCTTTGAATTCATGAATGTTCTATATTTATTGATTTCTTTTTTGCTGTCTCCTTTCTTTTAAGTGTTTCTGTGTCAACCAACGTTAACTTTTTTCAATTACAGGTAGATGTGGGAACTGGACCGGACTAGCAAAGAAGAGAATGAGGGAGCAAGGACAACTGTGGAGGATATTTCTTGCTGGTACATCATTCAGCTCAGAACTCTGTCAATAGCCAGGACTCTAGACACTGCTGCTCCTGCCCTACCAGGCTGGTGTGATGTGAGCATTCCACCTCCCCTACATGCCCACCCTGAGCATCTTTGTGTACTCCTCCTTGCACGATCCACAACGACCAGTTGCCTCTGTTGCTGTAGCCACGTACTGTGGCTGTTTGGATGTCCTTGGCTCAGAATTTCTTATCTCTGCCATTTTTTATCTGGATTCAGTTTAATAAAGATTCAGATGTTTTTAGGCATGGATAACATCAACATATTTTTTTATACTATACTTCTTTGTTGAGAACCTGGCTCTGGAATTGTGTATGGTTTTACCACCTCTAGATGCAATCACTCTTGTTTAAACGTTTCCTCCAGAAATGTCTGTGCTATGTCAGGAGAGCTACCTGATTTTGTAATACGGAAAAGGAGAGCAAAGCAAAACGTCCAAAAAAGATGAAAATATAGGCTGCTACAGCCTAAAACTTGTGCTAAGGAAAAAAACCTTATCTCAATATTCATAAGAATACTATGGAAACTTTCCATACCTGAAGATTTGTAAGTTTGTGGATATGGTAAAATAAAAGATAGGTAACAAAGAGTTAACTTAAGTCATGTAACACAGCAATTTGATAGTTAAAAATCTATACCTAAGGTAATCTTAAAGGGATGTGTGCCTGATGAGCTCACCTTGGAATAACAACCATGTAGCTTGATTCGGTCTTGGCTAATGGTCCCATCATTGGAGGTAACCACATGGATGGCAGCCATCTTTACTAAGGTTAGACAGAGTAAGTGCAACGTGACTTCATAACCATGTTGATTAAAAGGGGCCTTGAGGAAGCCAAATAAGTCTCCAAGATATTTTGTATCATGACAGATTTTGGTATCATTCTTGTCCTGAGAGCAAAACCATAACAATCAGGTTTATGACATGTAGGATTAAAAAAACAATGTGTTTAATAAGATATTAAAACTGTACTTCTGTGTGTTTTCTACAACAATGTACCTGATGCTGGCAGTCTAACGTTGTGAAGTAAGGGTTACCTAGGTGGTATTGGTTTTGAAGTCATGAAAGGATCAGGGAAAGCAGCTGAGTCTTGGCACTGCTTTGAAGGACTGGAATCCCTGAAGGGAGCCCAGGAGAGGTTATTGATGAAAATGCATTCTTGTGCTTTAAGGGAACCCGGCAGTTGGGAAGATGCCAAGGCTGTGTTATGTCCACCAAGGAAAGCAGGCACAGTGGAGTGGAGCCAGCAGGACCCTAGAGGAACGGTTGTGCATGCGGCTGAGGATGGATCCAGAGATGTGATGGGAGCCCTTAAAGAAACCCACAGCATCATAAAAGAATCCCGATACTGAGTGCTAAGCTGTCCATTCATTTGAAGTTTGGTCTGGCCTTGTCCAGCTCTTATGTGATTATGCACAGTTTCTTCCCTCTTAAAGTAAACTACATAGCTAATCTAGTTTTGATATTAAAAGAACCCACAGTTGAAAGGTTTTAATTTTTTAATTTTAATTTTAATTTGTAGTTTATAAAAAGACTAAATAAAAAGTAACATTTTTAAAGAAACAGCTTTAAAACTATTTAAATTTATAAAGCTATGGGATGTTTAAGTATGAAATGTTTATATTTATGATGTCTTTATAAATATATAACCATAAAAATCAAACAAACAAAACAGTTTAACAGGACCACAGCAATGAGCGCCAAGCACTAAACACCAGAAATGGAAATATTCTTATCTTATGGTATAACAAGCCAATGACCCAAGCAGTCTGGCAAAGAGCCAGTACAATATTTTTCCTTACCTTTGGTCAACAGGGTTTAACTAAATAGGATGCACGTCCATCCTCTTTGTCTTTGCTGTCTATGTTAAGCTTTAACTATTTTGATAAACTGATTCCTTATAAAAAAAAACTGTGAAATTCTGCCATGGTGCACTATGAATGGATCAGAAAAGTAAGGTTTCTTAGTCTTTATGTGAACTGTATTTGTGGCCTTGTAATGCTATCAATCTCTCTTTTTACAGTTTATAGTTTTATTTTGATGCCAAATGAACTTTAATTAAATCTTCTTCAACTTAAATTTTTTTTTAATTTTTTTTTATTAACTTGAATATTTCTTATATACATTTCGAGTGTTATTCCCTTTCCCGGTTTCCAGGCAAACATCCCCCTAACCCCTCCCCTTCCTTATGGGTGTTCCCCTCCCCACCCTCCCCCCATTGCCGCCCTCCCCCCAAAAGTCTAGTTCACTGGGGGTTCAGTCTTAGCAGGACCCAGGGCTTCCCCTTCCACTGGTGCTCTTACTAGGATATTCATTGCTACCTATGAGGTCAGAGTCCAGGGTCAGTCCATGTATAGTCTTTAGGTAGTGGCTTAGTCCCTGGAAGCTCTGGTTGCTTGGCATTGTTGTACATATGGGGTCTCAGCCCCTTCAAGCTCTTCCAGTTCTTTCTCTGATTCCTTCAGCGGGGGTCCTATTCTCAGTTCAGTGGTTTGCTGCTGACATTCGCCTCTGTATTTGCTGTATTCTGGCTGTGTCTCTCAGGAGCGATCTACACTTCTGCACTTCTTTGCTTCATCCATCTTGTCTAATTGGGTGGCTGTATATATATGGGCCACATGTGGGGCAGGCTCTGAATGGGTGTTCCTTCAGTCTCTGTTTTAATCTTTGCCTCTCTCTTCCCTGCCAAGGGTATTCTTGTTCCCCTTTTAAAGAAGGAGTGAAGCATTCACATTTTGATCATCCGTCTTGAGTTTCATTTTCAACTTAAATTTTTTTTTTTTTTTTTTTCCGGAGCTGGGGACCGAACCCAGGGCCTTGCGCTTCCTAGGCAAGCGCTCTACCACTGAGCTAAATCCCCTCAACTTAAATTTTTAAGTCTCCAAGTTAACAGGGATAAAACTGTAAAACGATAATCTTATAAAAAGCTACTAACTCGTTGTAAACTGTTAAAGATAATTAAAACATTCACATTAAGGCTCAGTCACCTTATAAATGAACAGATTCCTCAATCCGCTCAGAACTTTGCTTATACTCCTTCTAAGTACGAATGTAATTCATTTACAAGGGTGAGCTTTATTTAGCTCCTGTATGTGTTCTCAAAGTTAAATACAATAAAATACAAGTCAATTTTGTTTAAATCAGGTATACTTAACAGAGTATAGTTCTCAGACTCCTTAGAGATCTACTGAATATGGCATTTAAAATGTTTAAAGACAATGCTTCTTATAATAGACAGAATTTCCAGCTCCTAGAAGCAACTCTAAGGTCCCCAAAGAAGATAATGGGGCACAGGTGACTCAACCTAGACGGTGGTAATGCTGACTACCAGGCAAGGAATATCCTATGCATCGCCAAGCATCAGGGCTATGTCCAGTCTGAACACTTTTGGGTGGGTTGTTCTCACTACATCAGGTCAGTTTCCCCAAATTGCTCCTTCATAGGAAAATCTCTCAGATCTTCTGTGTCTGACAGCTGAAGGTCAATGCTATTCTGTGCAGCAGGGGAACATGTAATGATTTCCTGTTTGACCACTGAAGACCTACAACCTCTGTCTCCAGTACGAAGAACACAAGAGACTAGGGCAACTACTTAGGTCGTGGGTAAGCCTCTGTCATTTTAATTGATGCATAGGCCATATAAATTATACTTTCTGTTATAATTTACCCTTTCTAGATTTCTGATGGGGTGGGCAGCTAACTGCAGCTTCATTTTAACAGCAGCAAACCGACTAGCTCTTATGCCAAGGAGGTAGTTGCTTGGTGAATTCATTTCATATACAAAAAAAGACTTCACTTTTTTCTGAAGCTGCTAGGTCTCCTACTAAAAAAGAGGCAGACAGGGACTTTGCCTTACTGGTAGACTCTCAAAGAGCTAAACTCATAAAACAGGTTTCAATAAAGCATTTTACTATTCCTTCATTTAAAGGAATGTGTTTTTTGCAATGAATTCACCCAGTAGTCAAGTACTTGTGTCTCATGGCAAATGACTGGATAGCAAGAAACGGTTTGGAATTTTATATAAGTTATGAGTGGCTAAGGAAGCGTTTAAGGTATATAAATGTGAGTTGTAAAGGTCTGAGGATGTGAAATCTTAAGTAGTTGTAAAGGTCTAAGAACGTGTTTTAAGGTGTGTAAATGCAAGTTGTAAAAGTCTGAGAAAGTGAACCCAGGTATGTGAAAAAGAAGAAAAGGTTTAAATTTCTTTCCTTATCTTCATGTTATTATTGTATTGAGACTTCTAAAATTTGCACTATTAATATTAACAAATGGAATGCTGGTAATGCATTAACGTAGCCTTGAGAAAGCACTGACTACATCATAATTATCTGCTCAAAAATTTAAATTTCCTTTGGTTGTTTTCTAAGTATAGACTTATGTGCTTCTCACTGTGCTGAAAACATCTCTGTGCAATCTATATGTTCCCAGACCTCTGGATATATCAATCAATCAATCAATCAATCAATCAGGTTAATGCCTCTCAAGTCAAATTCACTTTTAGATCTGCAAATTTCTAGTATTACTCAAAGAAGTGACCACTCAAAGCTGTGCAAAATATGTATATTCCCTTCTATTCTTAAAAACAATTAAACCAGATTTATAAATCTCTATCCTTTAATTATCTGGTGGCTGGAGGCAGGCAGTTTTATTGTTTGCTTCTCCCTGTCCCTTCCTAGCAGATAGCCCTGGGTAAATCCCTGCCAGTGTCTGGGCTGTGTTCCTTTGCTCTAATTTTGTGTGCGGAAACCACATGACTAAGTTCCACTCACGGAGAAACCAGTTCTCCCCTGTCCTAGACTTAAATCATTTGTGTGTTTGTGTATTATATCCCAGAATATCTAAAATAATTTTAGCAATCCCCACTAAAATACCAATCCAATTCTTCAAAGAGTTAGACAGAACAATTTGCAAACTCATCTGGAATAACAAAAAACCCAGGATAGCTAAAAGTATCCTCAACAATAAAAGGACTTCCAGGGAAATCACTATCCCTGAACTCAAGCAGTATTACAGAGCAATAGTGATTAAAAACTGCATGGTATTGGTACAGAGACAGACAGATAGACCAATGGAATAGAATTGAAGACCCAGAAATGAACCCACACACCTACGGTCACTTGATTTTTGATAAAATAATTTTAAAAGTGGGTTCAGGCCTACCATGTTGGGCCATTTGTTGTGAGAGTTTAGGCTGCCAGCTTTATGTTCCTGGTTGTTTACAGGTGTGCACCTGCCCAGGAACTATCTCAGATACATGAATGGCACACACACACACACACACACACACACACACACACACACACATTCTTTTTTAAATTTTAATTGCATTGTTGCATTTTTAATTTACATTTTAAATGTTTTCCCATTACCCTGGTTTCCCCTCCAGAAACCGGCTATCCTACCCACCCGCAACACCACTGCCCCATCCCCACTTCTTCTATGAGGGTGCTCCCTCAGTCACCCACCCACTCCCTCCCTAGTCTCCGCCCCGACATTCTCCTACACTGGGGCATTGAGCCTTGACAGGACCAAGGACCTCTCCTCCCACTGATGCCAGACAAGGCCATCCTCTGCTACATATGTGGATGGAGCCATAGGTCCATCCCTGTGTACTCTTTGGATGGTAGTTTAGTCCCTGGGAGTTCTCGGGATCTGGGATCTGGTTGGTTCATATTGTGCTCTTCTTAAGGAGTTGCAAATCCCTTCAGCTACTTCAGTCCTTTTTTTAATCCCTCTCTTGGGGACCCTATTATCAGTTCAATGGTTGACTGTGAGTTACTCTTAAAATGTCTTGGCTAATTCAGTAACTGGGCACTCCTAATTCTTCCCCTATGACCTGAGGCTCAGTCCCGGAAGTGGCCAGAGGCCACTAAACTGTAAACTCACATGGCTGCTTGGCCTTATCTCCTCCTCCACTACTGTGTCCCTTTCTCCTCTCTCCCAAGTCTGATTCTCCCTACATTCTACCCATGCAACTCCCGGTGCTCAGCGATTGGCTACAGGCGACTTTATTGATAGAACAAAAACCAATTGAATGCGAGGAACGTCAGCATCAGCAAACACAGATTCCTGATCAAATCATGAGAACCACCACCCCTACAGAAAAGGAGGCAATAAGCAAACGTGAACTGTTTAGAAAATGTTTATCTACGTTTAATTAGTGCCACAAATGTGTTATTATAAAGGGTGGGAGTTTCTTTCCAAATAAGATATGTAGAATAAAAGAATAAGTTTACAAATGAAAAATCAGAAAAGTCAATGCCGTTTCATAAACAAAGACTCACAACTTGGGCAGGGAGGATAACGTGTCCACCCATATTTGGCTAAATAGAATTAATTAGTACCTTTAGTACCAATATAGCATATGATACTCAACTTCCAATGACAATATTACTCCCATTCATCTGTCATATCCCTTCATGTCCTGGCTTTTGTGTACATTAACATTCAGACCATGTAGTTTTCATGACTACATTCCTGTCAACTTTTCTCCAGCTTCTTCTCTGAGCAGGAATCATGTTATCACTCATGCTGGACACATTCTCCATTGGCCTTTTGTCAATATCTAAGAATACAATTTGCATCTGAATGTCGCTGTGTCAGAGCTGCCTTAAAATGTTCTTCTCACATACAACAAAGGAGTGAGTTTAAGCCAAGATACGCTTTTGTCACATTAGTCTCTTAATGATATGGATGTGCTTTTGGATAATTTAAGACTTCTTTTCTCTTAGATCTGTGAGAACAAAAGAAATAGCAAAGCCCACGGGTCCTGGTATAGAGATCATGACAGTCCCTGATGTGACAGAAAACTGAGGTCCTGATGTTTCTGTCATTATTCTAAAGAGGTATGACTGTAGAATCGATCACCCAACAGCAAAATACTTTTCTTTATTTTTTGACAGTATTGAATCAATTTTTGGCACCGGTTTTTAATCAAGTCTTTCTTCAAAAGTCACCGTTTAAAAGAAAGCTTTGCTTGAACATTCTGAAACATCAGAAGGCCTCTCTCAGCTGCCTTTCACGTTACATCATGAAACTGTTATCCTGCTTAAACGTCCTCCTAAGCAATGTCTGCTCTTCAATAGCAGATATGACTTATTATGATGCCGCACCATTTTCATATACTTATGCAACTAAAATGCAGGTACTTTGTTTTTTGTAAGATTTAATTTACATTTTTATATAATGTATTTTACATGATCCATCTTAATATTTAATTGCTTCTTTTACTTCTCTATTACTGATTTTCTTTGGTGTTGTATTGGACATTGTTATATGCTTCGTATAGGTACTTATTTTCATATAAAGGCACTTTGGAAATATTTCCCTTTAGCCAGCTTACAATCCATTTTCTCCCATTACCTCCTATCTTTAGACCACAGAATTCTCCTATATAATTTCATATTTAATGTAGAAAAATATCATATTAATAAATTATTTGGATGCACAAATGAAGGGAAACGTGAAATTTTTCCTTATGGGGCTGACTTATTGTGTTAAATATTGATAATAATTTCTATGTATGTTCATATCTTGCAAAAGGCATGTTTCCTTCTTCATGGCATATATATATATGTATATCTATATGTATATATGTATATATATATACATATATATATATATATATTCCATTTCTGTTGATGAGCATGCAATTTGGTTCAGTGTAGTGAGTAGTGCTATAATAAAAAATGATATGCATATATTTCTATGACGTGGTGATTGGGAATCTTTTGGACGTCAGTAGTAGTAGCACTGAGTCCTATGGTACATATATTTGTATATTTTTTTTTCTGAGAAAATTTTGTTGTGACTTCAATCCACAGTAGCATGGCTAATTTGCATGCCCACAATGTACAAGGGTTTCTCATTGTCTACATGCTATTTGCTGTTATTTGTTTTCTTAATGGCTGACTCGACTGACAGGAGATTGAGTACCAATGTAATTTTAACTTGCATTTTCCTGATGCCGGCAATGTTGAACATTTTTCATGCTTATTATACTGCCAAGCTTATGTTTTTCTTTATCTTTCAATAACTATCTGCTCATCTCATTAGCTAGTGTATTGTTGATGGAGCTTCTTGATTTCTTATTTATTTTTTGAGTTATTTTCTTTGGAATATTCTAAACATTTATTGTCTGCTGAAAGTTTAGCCACAAAGATTTCCTCCTTGTTTGTAGACTTTCTCCTCACACTATTCAATGTGTCCTTTGCTTTGCAGAAACTTTTGAATTTTTGCAATTAAATCGTTGAAATTAAATTGCACAATTGCTTGCCTAATTTCCTGAGTTATTGTAATTGTCTTTCGGAAGCCTTTTCTTATGGCTGTAGTATTTAAATTTAATGTGCATATCTGTGGAGAGTGGAGGCAATTGGATGCCATAGCATATGTGTGAAGGTCATTGGGTATCAATCCTTGCCTTTCACCTTTTATTTCTTATACAAGCCTAAACCTGTGTACCCTTCTCTCTGCCTCTTGCTTCCCAACAGGAATATGGGAATGCAGATGCACACTACCATGCCCAGCTGCACATGGGTTCTTGGGATCTGGACCAAGATCTTCAGGTTTATGTGGCCAGTCTTTACAAGCTGTACGCCTGTATATTGAAATATTTTCCTTACAGTTTCCTGTAAGATCTCAGAATCTAGGGACTTTTAAACTCTTTAATCAATTAGGAGTTCATCTTTTTGTACATGGAAAGAAATAAGTATCTAGTTTCATCTTTTACCCATGGATATACACTTTTTTTTTTCTTAAAGAGGCTGCCTTTCAGACAATTTGATGTAGTTCAGTGTTATATCTGAGTACCTTTTTTTCCGTTTCATTGATCTTCATGTCTGAGGCTTTTTAACCAGTGCCATGCTGTTTTTATTAAGGTGGCTCGACAGTATAACTTGAAATCAGATATGATAAGATCTCGGAAAAGATTTTCCTTTGCTCATCATTGAGGTAAAAATGTGTGCAAGCCAAACTTATAAGTTTTAATTACTGTTTTAAGAAGTCTATAAAGCAAAAATGCCTCTAACATGTAAGCTGCTTGTCTAAGAACAGATACTTCTTGAAACACTAGAAGCTGTGGTTTATATAAGATAACGAGTCACGTGTTTTCACTCCTCTAAACAAGTTTGGTTGGTCCAATTGAACCAGATGTGCTTGATCACAAGTAGGCAGGATGTAGAGCTACAAGAAATACATCAGGATGTATGTTTGGGCTGTTTGGAGATAGGCAGGAGATCCACAGGCAGGAAGTAAGTCAGGATATAGACTTGTCTCTGATTGGACCTGGTGGGAAATATGTAGCCTTATGGGTTTGCCTTTATAATCCTCTGCAAAATGTGATTCATTGTTGAGCTTTAGTCTGCTGTTCTGTATTGTGTGCTAAATTCTATACCCTAAGGTCCAGTTCGATGAGTGACTTCTCATATTCACAAGCTCCTTTTGCACAAACCTTATTTCTTGATTTAAAGCTATTCAATTATTGGAAGCTTTAGAGATAGGTGGTTTTGTAGTGACTTGGTTCAAGGATAGATGTGAGAGGAGAAGGAAAAATGGGAGAGAGAGGAGGAAGCCGCCATGAAGAAGAGATGAACCATGAGCACATGGCCAGAAGAAACAGCAAGTATCTGGTGTAAACATTGGGAAAGGAGCCAGGCCAGCAGTTAGAAGAGTAGATGAGGAGTTACCCCAAATAATTGTCAAAGTCACATAAAATAACCATAGTCTGAGTCTCATTTATTTGTAAGCTAGTTGCGGATAAGCATAAAGTAGTTTGGCTACAGCTCATGGTCATTTTCTAAGAACTCCAGAGGGGACCTGGCCAGAGTTTATCCTCCTGGCATTTATTTACTTAAAGTATGCTTTGAAGTTGTCTCCAAATTGTGATAGAAGTCAGATTCTTGCCCAGTGGCAACAGTTGTAAAATGGCATGTAGGTTCTGCACACCAACCTCTTGTCCTCTGCAAGTACTCTGCCATCCCGTATCTCCAGCCCCTGCGTATAACTTTTGATTGTGTTTTCATTTCTATCATACTAATCTAATAATCATTATGAATGCGAGGTCTTTGCATCCTCCATTCTTTCGTTCTGTATAGTATTGATTGGCCTGGAATTCACTGTGTACGTGGGTTCATCCACAATGTTGAACAAATTTTATGTGCTTCCTGGGTTGAGTAATGAAGGAGCAGGCAGTTTTTTCAATCTTAAGAACTAAAAATGTGCATTTACAGTTTATCTTCCAGGATACGAAAGAAAAAAGGAATTTGAGAAAAAACAATTTCCAAAATTAAGGATATAAAACTTGAATAATTCTAAAATTTACTGAAGGAAGTAAAGTTGGGTCTATTTAATATGAGAAAAGTACGTTATTATGATTGAATATATTGATTGTCCCTTAGTATCATAGCACTGGGAAACAAGACCTGGTAGAGGAAGTTGTTTTGGTTCTTTAAACATTTTCCTCTGTGATACCATTATTTTGTTTTACTATAGAAATGGGCACTTCGGATACCTTCTCCTGTCCCCCATCTGCCTCTTCACTCTTCTGCCTTACTTTGATGCACCAAGAATATCCTCAGCAAATGATGGGCATCTAAATTTGAACTTCTGAGAACCTATGAGGCAATACAATTTTGCCCAATAAATATCACTTAGTACTTCACATTCTTTCAGAGCAATAAACAGATAATTAAGACATATCACAGTAAAAACCTAATAAACAAAGTAGTTAATACTACAGGGAGAGAGGCACTGAACAAAGATTCCTCTGTGCTTCAGATCTACAATGACTTGTAAAAAAAGTGTGAAAATCTTTGAGAAATACAGAAATATAAAGACCGTTTGTGTCTCAGTAGGATATTATTGATAAAACTTCTGGGGATGAATTGGAAATGATAACAGTAAAACATAAACCAGCTCAAGTTCCAAATAGATAGGCTGGGGTCCACACAATGCAGATGAAATTGATGGATATCTTGGATACAAAGTTATTTGTTTCCTTTTTAGCATTCTTCACAGCACTCCTCCTAGTGTTCTGTTTAAAGAAACAGAGAAACCCACAATGTATCAGTTAACAAAGAGATGTAAGCATAAAATTGTCATATTGAAATGCTGGAGAAATAAAATATTTGATGGGTTCAACTGAACTTTAAGTATAGGTAAGAAGGAAATCAGTACAACTGGGAACTGTATAAAATTCATTCACTATAGAATACAAACAGATACAAAGAAATTATGTGTCAGGGCATAGGGTGGGCTCCTGGGAACCAGAGCAAAGAATATGCTATTTAATGGTCTGAATGTACACATACAAGTAATACCATTTTCAAAAAAAAAAGCAAAATTAGAAACAATGGGAAGAAAAATATTTAAGGACATTGTGCCTGGGCACTTAAGCTATTTCAACTTGACATATTTAAGAAAATTAGTGAGCTTTAAATCTGAATAATGGAAAGGTAGCATGTAGGCACATACAGGAATACAGCTAGAGCCAATTACAGAAAGCCAAAGAGTCATTCTTTATGATAGCTGGAGGGAGGGAAATAACGAGCACATAGGTGCAAGACCTCCCAAGAGCCAACTGAAATACCAATTCTGATTTACTCATTAGGAACAGGGCAAGCCAAAATAATTGAGTAGCGTCTGATGAAACATGAAATTTTATCTCCTGTGAAATTATCTGTGAAAGTCAATATTGATTATCAAATTGACAGGACCTGGATTCACTTAGGAGACACTTATGAGGGACTATCTGGATGAGGTTAGCCTCTGGGCATGGCTTTGGTGATTATCTTGATTAGGTTAATAGAAGTGGGAAGCCTCGTTCTAGAGGCTTGGGTCCTGGTCTGAGTTAAAAGGAGGATGTGAACTGAGCCGAATAGTTCTTCTGAGGATGGAAAACATTATTAATACACAAAGCAGGTTGCAGTAAAAAAATGTTTATAACGTTTTCTAGGAATTTCTTAAAACAGCAAACATGTCTATTGCAGCATTGTAAAATGGGAGCATATGACTTCCCAAACCAGATAGGCCCAACTGCTAATGGAATTTATAAATGTAATAGTAAAATCGAGACTTCAGATGTTATCCTTAGGTTAAAAAGAAGGTCACATAATTAATAACAAGTACTTCCTACCCATAAAATTTGTGAACAATTGTTATGCTTGTTAAATGCATAAACCAAAGAAAATCAGAATCGTGAGTACACACTCTATTATTCCAGTTATGTCGAGGCCTAAAGGAGGCAGAGTTGATAGCGTGATACAGATCAAAACAGGAGCTGCCTGTTGATTTCATAGATATGACTGACACACAAAGGCATCGAAGTGATAATGTGCTCCTATAAATAGTAAGAGTTTGTGCCTGAAAGCCACTTCCTCATAAAATTTTAAAATGCATCATAAGCTCTTTATGAATTGGAATTAACAAACTTTTATTCAATCTATAATTTATAAATATTTTCTTCAATTTGGTAGGCTTCCTTTCATTTTATTGGTAGTATAGTTTAATGAACCAAGGATTTGAAAGTCAGTTGACATCAGCAATGTGTGTGAACTGTATTGTTTGTAAAGTTGTTTAGCTGTATCAAGTCCTTTGAAATTACATGTCAATAAGAAAATGGAGGGTTCTGATTCTGAACACGTGCTGTTAAATATTACTAGGGCTTCCAATGAATTTGAACATTGTTTTAACTATATTGGCTTTATAACAATGAACTGATAAGCCAAGAATGCCTTGGCTTATCTATTTTCCTCATTTTTTTCCGTCTCTGTTTTATGGTGGTGTGCAAACAAATATTTCACTTTTAGCTTCTATATAGTTTCCTCTTTTATGTTACCCATAAATGGACTATCAATTTTTAAAATTGTAATAGACTCGTGTCTCATACATCCCCAAAACATTTTCTGTTCCTTTCCTTCTCTCCACATGCACCTGTTTCCTCTTCAGAAAAATCCAGGCCTCCAGGAGATGGTAGCCAAAAACAACCAAACACTATATAATAAGACAGGAAAAAAACTCTCATATGGAGTTGGACAAGGCAACTAAATAAGAAGAAAAGAGTCTCAAGAGCAGGCAAGAATCAGAGATATATCCCATCCCATCGTTAGTAGTCTCAAAAACGTGACAAAGCTCACAACAATAACATATATAAAGAGTACTTGGTAAGACTCACTCAGGCCCCATTCTTACCATTACAGTCTCTACGAGGTCATGTGACCCTGCTTAGATGATTTAGTGGGCCCTATTTTCCCAATGTTATGCATCCCTTCTGACTCCTACAGTATTTTCTCCCCTAATTCCTCAGGGTTCGGCGCTATCTAATGGGAGAGACTGAATGGAGACCCCAAACTTTACTCTTCAATTTAGACTGACTCTCTCTCTCTCTCTCTCTCTCTCTCTCTCTCTCTCTCTCTCTCTCTCTCTCTCTCTCTCTGCATAATGTCTGGAAAGTAGGTCTCTGAACTCACTCTCATCTGATGCTGCAGGAATCCAATCTCATGGTAACTAGACCAGGCATCATCTATGACTATAGCAGAATATCATTAGGAATAATGTTGCTGGTTATTTTTCTTGCTCCTGTATTTGGTTCTACCCATCCAGGCTGTATAGGGCATGGGATCCCTCCCTTAGCACGTTCCTGAAGTTCACCCAAACATTGATTGGCCACTTCCACCAGTTCTGTGCCACCATTGCCTCAGCATATTCTACACATGAGGACAGAGAGTAGGTGGAGGGTTTTCGTTCTGGATTGGTGTCCAGGTTTCTCTTTTCAAAGTCTGAAAAATTCCTTCTTATGAAGGTGCAAAGCCCACAGCTCTCTGTGTTCAATAAACTGCGTTGAAGTTGGCTTCAGCCAAGGGGTCCAACTGTCAGTTTTAAGAGAGCAATTTTCTATTCTAGCAACAGCCTGGGTTCTTTAGGGATCTAAAACAGGATCTTGTTGACCATACTTAACCAAACGTAATCTAATTCCACCACTGGGAGCCTTGCCTAGCTAAAAAACATGGCCAGTTCAGACTCTCAGCTCTCTGCTACTAGGAAGCCTCATGAGGGTCACCCTCGTAGATTCCAGAAAGTGTCCACTGTAATTGATTTCTACACTCCACTCAATGACCCCCATACCAGCTGTCTCTCCTGGTACTTTCTCTACATTTCCCCTTCATCTGACCCTGCCTACCCCCTCCCCAACCACCTCCAATCTGCCTCAATAGTCTATGTCCCCTTCCTAGGGAGATTCATACTTCCTTTCTACACTCCACTTTCTCACTTAACATCTCTAAGTCTGTGGATTGTAGATGATTGGCATTTGCTCGACAGCTAATATCCACTTATAAATGAGTACATAGCATTTTCTCTTTCTAGGTCTGGGTTACCCAACTAGGATGATTTTTTTTTAAATTTCTAGTTTCATCCATTTGTCTGTATTTTTAATGATGTCTTTTTTTTAATCGCAGAGTAATACTCAATTTTGTAAATGTACAATATTTTCTTTAGTCATTCTTCAGTAGAGGGACATTTAGGTTGAATCAAATTTCTTGTTATTATGAATAAAGCTTCAGTGAGCCTATTTGAACAAGAGTTCTTGTGGTATGATAGAGTATCCATTGGATATATGCTCAAGAGTTGTATACCTAGACTTTGAGGTAGATCAATTCCCAGGTATCTGATGAGCCACCATACTGATTTCCATAGTGACTGCACAAGTTTGCACTCCAACCAGCAATGGGGGCATGTTCCCCAGCATGAGCTGCCACTCATTCTTGATCTTATCTATTATGACAGTATAAGATAGAATCTCAGAGTAACTTTAATTTGTGTTTCCCTGATGGCTAAGGATGCTATACGTTTAAGTGTTTTTCAGGTATTGTATTCCTCTATTGAGAATTCTTTGTTTAGATCTGTTCCCCATTTTAGTATGTTTTTTAGTATCTAGGATTTTTTTTAGCTCTTGTGTATTTTATAATTTTGATAGGGATTGTTTTGGATCTATAGATTGCTTGTGATAAAATGGTGATTTTCACTTTGTCAACCCTGCCAATCTGTGAGTCATGGGAGATCTTGCCATCTGATATCTTTCTCTCCGTTGAATTTGATTATGGCTATAGGTTTGTTGTAAATTCCCTCTGTTATGTTTAAGTATGTCCTTTTTGTCCCTAATGATTTTGTCAAAGCTTTTTTGATAGGATGATTATGTGTTGATCATGTGGATTTTTTTCTAAATAAATTATTCTTTTATATTGTTGGTTTGTTTTAGCCTTGGCTGTATTAGAACTTGTTCTAAAGACCAGGTTGATCTTAAACTCACAAATTTTCACCTGCCTATGTCTCCTGAATGCTGGAATTAGAGATGTGTGCCATCACCATCCAGCTTCTAAATGTGGATTTTCTTGATTATTTTAATTTATTTTATATGTATGAATATTTTTCCAGAATGTAATTATGTATGCCACATCTATGCCTGGTGTCCCACAGAGATCAGAAAATTTTGGAAACTGTGGAATTGACCTTATATGCATGGAATTATAAATGATTATTAGCTACCACGTAAGGTTGTGAATTGAACCCATGTCTTTTGTAAGGGTAGCAAATGCCCTAAACATTGGAGCCAACTCTGCAGCATTATTCTCAATTTCAATTTTATATTACTTACTTATTCATTTTGACATGAACACTTATGATTAATGTCAGGTATTGTGACTTATGAAAAAGCACAATTTTTAAATACAAGAAGTAAGCACTTATATGTAGAAAACCCATCATCAGGATGTCAGCCTTTGAGATATAATGAGTGAGATTAAAAAGAGACCACCAAGAAGTATAATCACCACAGGATTCCAAGAGAGTCTCCCATAGTCAATAGATCAAAGTAGATCTGACATTTGTTTTTTAAACAATTTTTCAGTAAAATATACGGGAACTCTATTTGTTAAGAATTGGGCACTCAGCATACAAAGAATATAGCCACTGAAACCCGAGGAGTTCTTTATTGCAAAGTTGGACTAAAAGATCAAATTGTTTTTCTCTCCTAATAGTTGCTATAGGAAACACCTAGCCAGAGCTCTGACCTCCCAAATTCTCATCTGCTCTGCTGAGGGTCCTTTCCCTCTGCATGCCCTGTTGTTCATGCTTGTGTTTCCTCACCCCTAATCACAGTCTTTCTTTACTGACTGATTGTACTTGCTGTGCCTGATACTTCTCCCGCTCTATTCTTTTGCGCTTGGGAGTTTTCCTGCCTTTTAAATTCTTTAAGTGGCAGAAAACAAACACGATCAAGACCCCTAGAAGGTAACATTGCTGGAACCTCATCTCAAGATTTCTTCTGAGGACACAAGCTAATCAATGTGAGGGTAAACCTACAGTAGGGTGGAAGGATGGCAAGCCACAGCAGGCACAGGGAGGTGTGATCACGGTGCAGCATGTAACTTTCTCACATTTTGGAATGGGGCTGGTAATTTTATTTTCTTCTTTTTTAACAAGAAAGGCCTCCTTTGACACCTCACTTTCTAACTCTTGTACCTGTGTAATGTAGAAAGCAAGGGAAACTGCTTGGTCACTACAGCCCTGTCAAATGAAACTAGAATTCACTATTAATCCAAGCCCTGGCTCCACAGAGCAGTCACCTCACAAAGATCAGCGCTAGGAGAACAGATATTCCTTGGGAGATTTGGGGATTTACTCTCCACCTAAAGTCAGATAAACATTTGGATTTTTGAAAGAACCAAAATCTTCTATCCTTCCTACATCCCTTCTGCAACCTTGAGAGAAAGACAAGATCTCTTTTTTTCTTTGAACTGTAATTGGAAGATAATTCTTTCTTGGTCTCAAGGAACCATGTGAGAGTCAGACCTCACATTACGATTCTAGCTACTCGAACAACTCCATATGGAATTTCTGTCCTTGAGTTGAGACCATAGAATTCTTTTCTCTGGTTCTTTATTTTGCTATGTTGGTCTTCCCTTCTTAGACCATACATTCTGTCTCCTTCTAAATCCATTCTAACCCAACTAAGGTTCATTTTTAAGTAAAATCATATATATTAATCTGTGAACTGTGTGGATACCACAGGTATCTGTGATCTGATCAGAGATGAGCTCATTTTACTATAAAACAGAGCTCGCTGTGAGTACAAAGCAACCCTTCAGTTTCCCGCCATTTTGACTAGTGGCTTTTCTGTTGCTGTGAAAAGACTCTATGACCATGAAACCTCTTAAAAAGAAAGACATTCAATTGGGATTTCCTTATAGTTTCAGAGGTTTAGTCCATTGTCATCATGATTGAAAGTATAGTGGCATGCAGGCAGACATTGTGGTGGAGAAGGAGCTGAGAACTCTGTATCTTGATCTAAAGGCAGCAGAAATGAATCTGAGCTTCTAAGACTTCAAAACCAGCCCCTTCAGTGACACATTTCTTCCAACAAGGCCACACCTATTCCAATAAGGTCATACCTCCAAATAGTGCCACTTCCTGTGAGTCCAATGTTCAGACATGAATCTACAGGAGCATTTCCTACTCAAACCACCACAAGGCCTCAATAAGATGGAGGCAACCATGTATCTTGGACACCATCTTGGTTCATGACATAAAAATGTCAAATGCCATGTGACTTCACTGACATCTTGATTAAATTAAGAAGTAATATCAGACTTCTAATGTGATCTTTTTTGACATTTTTTTTTACTAAATACATTCAATGGTTTCTATGGAAGACAAGATTTTCTCAGCAATTTGCCTCCAATACTGGATGGCTAAGCCCCGGAGGTTTGTAATGGTTGAGCGTTGAATATCAGTAAATCCCAGATCCAAGTGGACACTCAACGAGCAAGTTTGCCAGGTGCTAGGTAAGCAGTGTCTAAGACAGAGGCAGGATCAGCCTAGTTGGGCAAGAGGTTGGAGAGGCAAGTTCTGGTGGGCCTTCCTGCCTGCTCTTTCTGCTTGGTGTCGCCATTATCCACTTCCTGTAACTAAAATAGAATACCCCTCCCTTCTCAAAAACTTCTTGGCTCCATGTTGGATGCTCCTTTTCCAGCTGCATGGCATTCTGGGTATCTTTGCTTTTGATTTTTCTCTTTCAGTCACAGTAACAAAGAAAGTATACAAGAGGGAACGGCCTAATGCCATCACCGTCTAAGTTTATTACATACCTGCTTTTGTTGTTGTTGTTCTTTTCTATGTTTAGTATTCTCTAGATTATTACAGAGCTTGAATTATGTGATCAATTACAAGGAGGCTCTCCAAAACCAGATATATAAAGAAAGCAAGGGTTTTGTCATGCATGCTTCCTTGCTGGATTTTAAAATTGTTAACATAGACTTACATCCTAAGAAAATGGACAAGAGGTTAGAGAGACCCTAAAGACAAACAGTTTGTCCCCTTCCCTTTCCATGTTGAATAATTTGTACCTCTTCCCCTCCACTCACTAAAAACGCACAACTTATGCAAGGCTCAGGGCTGGAATTTTCTCACCAGCTATCACTTGTTCAGATGTCTTTGTGAGATGTGCCAGATCCCACTCCCTTCTGCATGAAACAAGAGGTTATTTTACTTCCCTGTAAACACCAGGATCTTAAGCCACTATGCGGCTTCCAGCCAAGGGAAAAGTGTTTTATCATTTTGGCTCTCATCTTTGTCTACCTTACAGATAAAGATAGGAGGAACTAGTTTCTATCCCTTGCAGTGCAGGGCTTCTTCTCCCTTTTATCGGTCCTGTGATAAGGTAAGAAGAATATTAATAATGATATCTAGAGTACAAGTAGAAACTGGCTTGTCAGGGACTGTATAGCAGGCATGGGTAAATATGGATTAATCTCACCCTAGGAACCTGTCCTGGGGTGTTAGATTTATGCCCATCACTGTCGTTTTGTTGGCCTGGAGATGCCCTCTCTGGCTGCTGGGCTGAGGGTCTCAGGAGGATTAATCGACATTCCATTGGCCTCTCACAATATTTGTTTCACTTCACAAATTGGGACAAAACCTTCTCCACAGTCCTCACTTGCTTAACTCCTCAATAACTGTACCATGTTAAACCCTTTGCTTACAAAAAAAATCATCTCCCTAATAGCCCTAGGGCCAAATCTTTTCTCCAGAACCAGGTTCTTGAATATGCTTGTTTTCCTTGATCAAAAGAAGGATAAAAGAAAGTCTCTTAATTTTTTTAAAAGGAAGAGCATTTGTTAAGATTTCTAACCTGTTTGAAATTGTTTGTGTGTGTGCATGCATGCACAAACACACACACACACACACACACACACACAGAGAGAGAGAGAGAGAGAGAGAGAGAGAGAGAGAGAGAGAGAGAGAGAGAGAGAGAGAATACAGTTTTACAAGAGGATAGTCACCCCCAAGACTAGTCAGGAAAGATCTCAACTTAGAAACTAGTAAAGACAGATACCTCTGCTAGTTCAATCATGAGCATAGACTGTCAAATATGCTGACCTCATACAATTTAAAGAGACTGGGAATGGGGAGCTATCCTGTCTCTTGTCAGGCCTTCTTGCCTTAGTGAGACCCAACAGATAACACTTATGAGGGCAACGATATGCCCATGGTAAGGAGTAACTATGCCATGCTTCCAGACAGCTCTCATGAGACCCAAAGGTAAGTTTCTTATCCACTGGAAGCCACCGAGTTCAGCTTTAACAGAATCAAATGTCTTTTACGTCTGCGTCAAACTTGTGCTTGTTACGTTTGCTGAGATGGTAGCTCTGGAGAAATTATTTGACTCCTACAGTTTAGGCTCAATCATGGTTGCCTCGTGTGCTTCAAAATCCTTGCCCTTGGTCAGAATGGCCCCCTGAGTCAGTGACAAGAAAAATTAAAACAAATCAGCCTGAGAGTGCCCTTAAGGAGAGCTAATGGAGAAAGTATTTCCAGCATAGATTACTATTACTTATTTTGTGAAATGAGATTGTTTAGCATATAAGCATCCGATGGGATAATTATTCATACAGAGGAATTTTTGCCCAGTAATTTCTCAAAGAGTAGCTGCAATATAAAAGTTTGACAGGCTTCCTTAGTTGAATCTAGGGGAGGTCATAAAAATACATTGCAGTATCTTTTCTTATATTCCTGTTGTTTCTCTTTGCTATTTCAATGGATTCAAAACCACAAACAAAGTTAAGGTAGATGACTTTCTGAATTGTACAAAAAGAAAACAAACAACAATTGAAAAAAGAATAATTTAATTACTTTCAACTTTTTTATTAAAATTAGGGGAGTTTGGATATCTTTTGGGAGTAGGGGATCGATCTCTGATATTGTTCAAGATAGGGCTAGGGGGAGAGAAGGGAACTGTTTAATCTACCCTCTGTACACTGATCTATTCTAATTCAAAGCAAGGATAAATGTCTTCTATTATGTAAAACAGCTAACAGGTAAAGATTCTTGGTCCTATGTGCTATCCTTTGTACCCTTTTCTTAGTAAAGGGTATTCCTTCACCTAAAGGTAACCCTCATAATGTGTCAAGACTCTTGCTAAAAATAAGATAAAGAGAAAGATAAAAAGTTTTCTGTATGCATGAGTAATTTCTAATTCGATATAGTAATTGATATATATATGTATATATATATGTAATTAAATTTTGCTTTATTGAGGAGGCTTGGTACATCATCTTCCAAACCAAAAAATTGCTGTCTTCATGAACTCAACTGTGCCTGCAAAACCAAAGCAAAACACAAAACCAAAGCAGCAGAGCTAAGCTGGCTGTCTATTAGTGTTCTTTCCGAGAAGGTGGGATGGGCAGGGTCACTGTATGCTTGTCTATCTATCTAGCAACTCTTCCCATTCAGCATGCAATTCTGCCTTAGTTGCACATAGCCTGGTGGTCTTGGGGAGAAATTACAATTCTTAAATTAAGAACATTATATAAGGGGTGTCTTCCTATGCAGTTATGGAAAAGCAATACCAAATCAATTCCAAAATACTGATACACTGGGTAAAGACTTCCCAAGTGGCTGCTCTTAGGACGCTCCTGTCAGTTGCTCCTTATTTAGACTCTGTAAATAACCTTTCCAAACTCATCGGTCTGTTGAGTGTGAGCTTGGGTAAAACCAAAACATTGATTTGGCATTGGAGCCTTAGGAAGAGGAACTAGAAATTGTTTAATTTCTACACTCCAATATTTCACAGCATATAAGGCATTTATTTGTTGATAAATCTTATGATTATTTTTTTAAAGTAACGTTAGGAATAATGGTATTCCTATTTATAAAGGTAAAAATAAAAATATTTTAGAAAAATGCTTGTGAAAATTGATGAAAATGGTTAGATTTATTTTTTTCAAAAATAAAATGTATACAGCTTAAAAGCTCATCTAAGTCATGGCATCTGAGTAAGAATTTAAGATATGTAAAATATGACACTTATACAGGCACAGGCTTTTTAAATAGTGGGTATCATCAAGGTTGAGTTTAAGGTGCCTAATTTCAGTTCACATTTTTCCACAATATTTCACAGTTAAAATTATCAAATGGTGAAACCTAGCTGCTGGGTATTCAGTTACTGTACTTGAGGACTTAGACTGATGTAGTCAGAAAGATTAAACAGGGTCAATATTTCCTCTTTGTCCCCCAAGGCCAATTGAATCCAAGAGGATTGTGGAGCATCTCCCAAAATATCCCGTTCCTGTGGGAGAATTAGCTGTTCTCTTTCTCAGGGGTTGCATGGAGATGCCCCTGAGTGGACCCTAACCATTTTTCAGTCTACAAAGAGTAGGGTCAACAAAGGAAAAAATCCTCCGCACTTAACAACTGAAAGAAGGGTCAAGCAAAGCCTTTGATTTATATTGACATAGATGGACTAACTGGCAAAGGAAAGACGAGCAGAGCCAGACGCTCTTCCCAAGCCCAAGTGACTCTGGCAATAAAGTGATTAATTTTGACTGCCTACATTATTTAAACACCCAGCAGGTATAGTCAGGATTAAAATTGCCTGTATGTTTCTTTAACAGTCTACGTGACTGTAGTCCTCAAATATTGGATTTAAGCGTATGAGATGTTTTTAGACAACTCTGTCTCTGATTTAAAAAAAAAAAACTACAGCAAAAAGAACAAGGCAAAAGGCAAACAAACATGGGGTTTGAGGAAATTCTTGAGAATACTCCAGTAGTGTTTCTCTGACATTGCTGGGGCCTACTTCTGGGTTTATATTTCTTTTTTAGATTGTCAACTAGATGCGGATGTCTGATTGTGACCTCAACAATAAGAAGGTGGGTTTCCTCAGGTTAGGTCCTCTTCTCCAACTGGATATTATGTCAGGTATGTGAGCAGAAGTGTCTATGGCTGGGAGAATGTAGGCTAAGTGGACTGTGCTAGGAGACAGGAGAGCTGGTAAGCTTGAAGCAGATTCAAAACCCCAGAGAATATCAGAATTGAGAATGGTAGATGTACAACAAGCTCCCTGCTTAGCTCCATTAGTCCTGGAACGCATGACCACAACACCCCATTGAGAGGGCTATGACCATCAGTCATATAGAGACAATACCTAAAGTCATTCCCCATGCAAATAGAAAAGCCCTAAGATCTCAGATTGAGCCAATGGGAAGCATTTATCGTTCCGGATCAGATCCCCTCCTACTCTCGAAAGGTTTACAAGATCCCTATCCACATGAAATAAAGTACGCAAGCTATTTCATCAAGAATTGGCTGTTTTATTGAGGTAAGAGTTTTCTCCCCTAAAACATTCATGGCTGGACCTCAGATCTGCTGATCAGGCCAGGCATGCGCCTCCTCTCTGCAGCTAGCGCTGCCACTCCTTGTCAGTCATCAACACTCTCTGCCACTTGCTTAGTGGCTCCCGCTCTGGCTTTTGGCCACTACTGCTGCTGCTAGCATAGGTGCTACGTCAGTAGTGGGAGAGACTGTCTGCCCTGCACTGACTTCCCCTCAGAGAGCTGTAACACTTTCTAGGTTCTGGCCGTACCAAAACCCCTTGAAACCTGTGGTTCAAACTGGCCAGAGATACTGGGAATTGTGTTCTGTCTTCCCTGCGCGATTTGCAGGAGGGGAGGCAGACACACAATGTAACAGAAGGACTTTGAAAATGACACAACTACTTTAACTGACTTTTCCTACAAAATATCCAGATGTTCAATCCTCTTGTAGGCGTCTGATAGAACAAATAGCTAATCGCACAGTTACAGTTTTCTTTGCCAAACAAAATGTATAGCAATGTACACATAGAGAATACCGTCTCTCTGATCTTATCCATCTACATGGTTCTGGTACACTGTCCAGTCAGCTAAACTATCACAATTCACCTCATTAAATGAGACTAATATTAATCATAATGCTATAGATTTTTCTCATTAACTTTTTCTATTCCTCTTCCCCTCAAGGAGATGCTAATGCTGGCTAGTTAAAGCACCTCAAGCCTTTTGGAGGCTCCAGATCTATACAACTTGTAGTGAACAGCAGTGAATTATCAGTCTAGTTAATGTTTATGGCAGAGCACGGCAAGGAATGGCTTTCTTGCCTTTTATCTTCCTCTAATAAGGGAAAAATTGCCCCAGATATTTTCTTAACTCCACTTTCCCAAGGAATTAGACTGTCAGTACCAGTCTCACTTTTCGTTATGCCACAAATGCTACGTAAGTCTCCTGACATGCTCTAAGGATTCACATTTTCACTGGGTGACTGTCTTATGTTCAGGTACTTTATTGTCTCTTAGGTTTGATTTCGACTCCTTATATTGACCTCCCTCTGAGGTATTCTAACTGCCGCTCTATGTATTCTGTATCACACATTTGATCAGGTTGGAACCTCTTAGAGGCGTCTATACTTACATCCCCTTAAGAGCAGTTACAGTGACCTCTGGAAAATAAGGTATTAGGAGTCAGGTAGACTCCCTGACTAGCAGACACATAAGCATAGGGCCCAGGAGTAGAGAATAAAGACAAATTTCACCAGACGAATGAAAGAGAGGGAGAGAAAGAGAGAGAGAGAGAGAGAGAGAGTGGCGAAAAAACAAAAGAGAGAAGTAACACAGAACCCTCTTTCTGATGTAAGAAACTTTACTGCTCATTATCCAAGTCTCATAAATTAGCAATTACTAATTGCAAGGCAGAACCGAACATGATTTCACGTTTTCTCCAGGATTAGCCAATGATGAACACTCTTGTCAAGAAAGTCTTTGAGGGGTTCGGGATTTAGCTCAGTGGTAGAGAGCTTGCCTAGCAATCGCAAGGCCCTGGGTTTGGTCCCCAGCTCCAGAAAAAAAAAAAAAAAAAGAAAGTCTTTGAAATGCTGTTCTGTGCTGTTCTGTAGCAGCTCATTTAGCAGTGAAGGACCTTTGAAGTCGGGCTACAGATATGACTCAAAGATTAAGTGTACTTGTTCGTTCAGGAGAGCCTTTTTTTTTTTTTTTTTTTTTTTTTTTTTTTTTTTTCTTCGGAGCTGGGGACCCGAACCCAGGGCCTTGGCGCTTCCTAGGCAAGCGCTCTACCACTGAGCTAAATCCCCAACCCCAGGAGAGCCTTTGTTTAGTTCCCAAACCCACACTGGGCTCTTTGGGGTCCACTTTTATCTCCAGGTCAAGTGGATCTCTTGCGTGTTTTTGACCTTCACTATGTCTTGCACAGTGTGTGTGTGTGTGTGTGTGTGTGTGTGTGTGTGTGTGTGTGTGTGTGTGTATGCAGGAATGAGTATACTTTAAAATATTACAAATAATGTATTAACACATGGAAAATAAAGAAGAATGGTTATTTGAGTAAAACTTATAAGATTAATGTTGTATTTTATATCACATGCACTCTTCAAACACTGTAGACCAGAAAACATTAAAATAATTTATTAAATTACTGAAAATTCCTCCCCAAAGACTCTCAAAGTCAATTTTAAAGGTATTTCTTTGATGCCAGGGATAGAGGAAATAGAGTCTCTAAATTAAAAGATATTTGAAGAATTTCTAAGGAACTAAAATATATCTTTTGAACAATATTTGGGTCAGCCTGGATGAATGAGTTAAACCTTGCGGCTAAATAAAGGAAAAGTAAATCATGGCAACATTTCTAAAATATGAGATTTCAGTTATCAAAAGACGGAGAAATGTTGGAAATGTTTTATTCTCTAAAGATTGTGCGATTTAACAGGATGTTAAATCAAACAGTGAGGCTATGCAATCCGCTAAAAGAATCAGTAAAGGTTTCAAGAATGAGTACAGAAAACCAGAGAAATTTGGGCCTATATAAAGAAAAACATTAATTAAAAAACTTACATACAGGGTAAGTTGGAGGAAGGGTATCATTGTTCCTCGTGTGTTGCAGATAAACTCTGGGTTGCTTTCAGCCCTGTGTACTAGCAGGGCCTAATGATTGTTTACAGCCAGCATCTGCTCCCCATGATTGACATGGTCATTATTTGAATGTTATGAGTATCACTGATGTGAAGGCCCAGATGCTAACATGGTATATTAGCATAAAAGAGACCTAATTGCCAAGTGAAAATGAAATGAACTCAGTTAAATTGGAAATATTTAAACTGATTTCCTTAACAGCTAAATGCAACCTACACTTTTGTCTGAATTGTGTATTGTCGCAGGCTGAAGGGTAACAAGACTTTTGTGGATCGATTTAAATGATGTCTGTACAGCTTGTGCGCTGCTTTTCTCTTTGCCTGGGTTATTCTCTCCCCCTCTCTTTCCTTTCTTTCCTATCTTCCTTCTTGCTTTATTCCTCACTCTGTTTAAATCCATGGATCTCATGACAAGGACTTGATTCTTTCCTGTTCAGAAAACAACAACAAAAATATATATGTTTGGGTTCTTGCATACTAGCCTTTGAGATGTTATCAAGAATATTTAAATAGTATAGAGTTTCAAAAATATCCAGAATTAATGAATGAACGAGAGTTGATACTGTATTTCACAAGCTGCCCCAAAAGGTCAGTTAAAGGTAAAGTCCAGGGACTACTCCGTTTCCTAAGAAATTGGGAAATGAGGCTTGCAAAAGCTTACTGTAGACTTCTGTGATGAAGACAATGGATATGATATCAATAAACAAAATTCAGCAACTCAATCATTTCTGCTTCTTGGAAGCTGAACAGGGGGCATAGAGGGACACGGCTGTGCTATAAAGCTCTAATGTAGCTGATCAGGAAATGTGTAGAACAAAAGGACAAAACACTAGAAGAGAAAACAGGAGCTATGGCTGCAATTTTGGAAAGACATCACAATGCAATAATTATGAGAAAATACTAAGCAGGCTCTGTGCTCATACATCTGAAATTTCCACAAAGCAGATCATTTGCTAGGAAAACATAAAGAGTGAAATTATCCCTATAAAGGAGAAAAAACAACAGTGACTAAAATCTGGAAAAAAGTTGAAGAACTAGTCTACAAAATAAAGAGTGGAGTCCATCTCAATTCACAACTTGGGTCCTCCAAATTATTACTGAAAATAATTTTATTAAAGGCTAGCTATAGTCCATCAATAGATATTTTAGTCTATTTCATAAGTGATTTGGTAACTGACTTTGTTGTAATAGCTAATAAGGTAAATTGTAGGGATAATATAAAATTTTGTTGGATAAAATCCCAGCACTATATATACCATTTATAGCCATACATTGAACATTCACAATGACTAAGTCAGTAAATTCCAAGTGTTCTCAGCATTAAAATGTGATAAGCATATGAGGTGATGTTAATTAGCCTAGTTTAAATATTCCACAAAAATATGTTCAACTCTATTTGCCAATTAAAAATAATTTTAAAAGTTAACAGGACTTTGTGAGTTTGGGTCCTCATTGATCATTAAAAATTTTATCTTTTCACAGTTTTAGTTCTTACATATTTTTGCACAAGGATCTGTTTAGCTGTAAATTAGTGAATACGTATTCTTAACCAAATGAAATCGATGGAATTTTAATTCACCTAATTAAACATACAAGCCCTGGTCAGATTTCTTATCAATAGGCTACAGGTCTCACATAGTGTTTAATTTAGGAAATAGCCCTTGATTTTCTCACATATACTGGTTTGCCCCACTTTCAGGCAAAACTCGTTTCTTTGTTTTTTAAGGTTACGAGTAGTGCTTATGAATGTATTCTCCAAAGAACGTACCCATTAGTTATGAAAAACTCTGCTTCCCAGGATGGTGACAGAAAGTACTAAGGTCGAAGCTGGTGAGAAAAACTCCAGTCATGTGCCTATCAATCACTGCTGACTATCGTGGTCAAGAGTATAGAGGACACGAATTAGTTCTAATATCCAGGCACTTTGGTGTTGGTATCATGGAGATGACTGTAATTTCCTACCCCCTCCCCACACCTCGAAAGACATTATGGACTCCTGCCCTATAATAGAAGCATTCTGGAGAATGGCTTCTGAGGAGTGTACTACATTCTCAGACCTTTCTCAGTCTTTGAAACTGGCTAGACTCCTGTGGCCACTACTATTTTTCTCTCCATTGGTTTTCAGAGTTGGTTTATGCTAGTACCACTTTAAAAAGGTAGCTATGGTTAGCATTATTTTTATGATGCATTTAGCAGTCAATATGACGGGAATTTCACTAAAACACACTTCTAAGAAGTATGTGATTTTATGCATTTGTTTGACTGGAAACTGGTTTGCATTTGGCTTTGGTTTTTCACAGTCTTCATAGGTAGTCAGACATTTTTGTCTTTTTTTTATTGGTTATCTTATTTATTTGAAATTTCAAATGTTATCCCCCTTCCCAGTTTCCCCGCCACAAGCCCCTTATCTCCTCCCCCTATCTGCCCCATGAGAGTGCTCCCGCACCAGCCCACCAACTCCTGCCTCAGCATTTTAAAGCCTCATGTCTTAGCATCCTGAGAGCTCTGACTAAAGTCTGATCAAGTCTGTCTGTGAGGTTATTTTAAAGTAATCCATGCCAGTCTTATTACTCTTTTCACAGGAAAGTAAAAGGATAAATGGACTTCTTTTTCAATAGGTCTATCATCATTTGCTACTTATAATCTCAATTTATGGAACATTTGCTCACCTATTTTAATGAAACTTAACCATGGCCGTATGCAGGTTTGGGGTATTGGCATGTAATATATAATAATCTATTAGTTTTAAAATATGTCATTATGTCTACCTTTCCCTCCTGCTGCTGCTGAATCACTATTTTCTTAACCAGAGTTGAGAGCTCCCTTTTCCTTCTCTTGTCCTACATGTATCTTTCTACTTATTAGATCATTCTCGTCTCCTTTCTTTCCTCCTCTCCCCTCCTGTCCTACCTTTCATTGTTTTTCATTTTTATTTTCTTTTATCTATTGGAGGAGTTTCTTTAGAAAGAATTATTTAATCAGGTCTATTGTTTTTTTTTGTTTGTTTGTTTGTTTTTGTTTTTACATTTAATTGCTTTCTGTTGTTTCTGACATATTCCCTTGATGAGTCTCCCCTCCTTTTGAAAATACATAGGAGTGTGACAAATCTAGACAGGGAGATATTATATTATTCAACACTGAAAGACATGGACTAATATGCTATAAAAAGACATTGGGAGATGGGGAGGGATTTGGTGTATAATTTTGGAAGAGATGTTAAACTCAAATGCTGCAGACTGTCTGACATGACTGTCTGACATGACATTCTGGGGGAGAGGATGCTCCGAGATAGTAAAAATATTAGTAAACATACAGTGTGTTTTTAGAAGGGCTTCACGCCACACACAGTGAATGGATGAAGGAACGCATGCTTATGCGCACTCAGGCAAATAATGGGTATTGTTGTGTCACATTTAAATCTAGCTTTAATACAGGAATGAGTATCTTTCCCAAGGCTATACAAACAAGATGTTGGGTTACGATGCAGTTATCGTCAGAACTGCTTTTGATGCCAGGTTTCTGTTTTGTTTTGTTTTGTTTCTGTGATTTTCTGTGTGAATTTTCTACCTTATATAAATTTTAGAGCTGTTTTAGATTCTGTAAAATTGAAAGTCACAGAGGTTCTAATGTCCCCATTGTCCTCACATATATAACTGTTCTGCAATTTTAAGGGATTTTTTTTAAACAAAAGTGTACATTTATGACAATGAAGAGCTCCATCAGCAAATCATGATCCATTTATCCATGGTTGTCACAGGGGTCATGGTGGGTGTTGCTCTGGACTTGGACAACTGAGCCAATCAACTCATGCTCCTAACATGTTCTGTGTATCTTGTATGAGGATGTAAGTGTCCTGTTGAAACTTTCCCTTTTATCCTCAATAAGAAATTATACATGTTTAATTCTACAAGATCCACAACATCAAGAATCCTACTGGAAACTTAGACTTTTAATGGTATATTAATGTCGTTTCAGCAGTTGTCATAAGTACACATCCAAAGTGTTTCCTATCTAGCCTTGATTGTCTTTTTTCCTTTCTTTATGATGATATTGGATGAACAGTTCCTAATTTTAATGCAGTTACCATAGTTATTTTCTTTGAGATTAGCCTTTGTTAAGGAGTTAAGACATTTTATTTAGCTCTAGATAGTAAAGCTAATTTCAAGTTTAATTTTCTTTACAAATTTTGCCTTTCCCATTCAATTTCTTACAATATCTTGGGTAAGTTTCTTTTAAAATATATTGTCTCAAAATGGGATGAAGTTCTTTATTTTTTTTTTTGGTTTTTGTTTTAATAAAGCAAGTAAATGTTTCAGTATGAACTACACGGTAGTTTAGCAATTTACTTACAATTCCAAATCTTATGTGTGTGTATATAATTTATGATATTTGTTTTATTATATTTATCTATCTTCAGAAAAATCTTTTAAGAAATTTTTGAGATAGAACATTAGAGGAACTAAATTATATGGTATTAAATCTTGGTTTTATATTCGTCAGCAAAGTCACAATAAAGAGCAAATCATCTGGAAGTTTAGTAAGTTTAAGTTCATTTATGTATATAAAAATTGAAGTAGATAGTTGCTTGGTATACAGCTAAATATTGTTGTTACTTGATAGTGAGTTGCACACATGCACGCCTAGCTTGGTCCTAGAGGGACATTCCTGACCTTTTCCAGCTTTAGAGTCTCTGTTTTTAAAAACTCAGTAAATATGTCTCTGTGGACTAAAACAAAGTGTGATACTCTCGCTCAGTTTTCCAGTGGGAAAATTCACAGCACATGCTGCTACAAGAATTGGGACCATCCTGTCCCACTTAACAGTCATTACAATTATTCTTTCCATGTGATAATTATGATGTACCAAAAATTACTCCATTCATTTTGTCAGTGAACAAATCCTTAAAGCAGACAAGCAAAAAAGATAGTAAAAGAGATATTAAGAAAATTGGTTATTTATTAATTTAATTACTTATTAAGATATACGTTGAATTCATCGATCAAAAATGGTTCATTGAACCATGAGGCCAGTGAAAACATAAACTGGACATCAATTGACTTTTGTTTAACTCTCAGTGCCTAACCTATGCATGATCTTAGCAGTTCTTTTGTAGGATTTTTCTCTCTACACATTGGTCTTCCAAAAATGTGGACAAGAATCTTTTATACTTTATCATGGCAACTTCAATCTTCTGGTCATTTTTACTTTCTTATGATAAATTTACTGTAAAATTCCAGTAGCTACTTGGTTGGTTGTCTGTTTTCTTGAAGAAGCATGCTAATTAGCCAGTCCTAGAATTATCTGAGTTAGCTCTTAGCTATCACCTTGCCCTGATTATATGCTTAAATCAAGGCATATGGTTTTCTGCAGGTTTTTCTTGCTCTTGGCTTGGGTTGGTTTGGATTTCAACCTTCTTATTGAACCCAGTTCTCTGATGACCTTTCTGCCCTTCACTGTGACCCGCTGAGCAAAACCTCATCCCACTGCTACCTTCAGCAGTGGTTTTTCTAATCACCCTTGTAATTTGTAAGTTCTCTGGGACACAATTTGGAACAAAACAGTCCAATGTTCTTTGTTTGTTTGTTTTTCTTTCTCCTCCTCTTCCTCCTCCTCCTCTACTACTTCCCACCTTCTGTCTCCCAGTTGCAGGCATACATTGCCTCTGCCCATCTGAAGGCTACAGCGGTTCAATCCCAAGGGATATTTTTCCAAGCAAACATCATGGCACTCATTGGAGAAACTCATGTACATGCATTCACTAATGGCTGAGTACTCCTTTGGAAAAGAAGGACCATTTTTTAGGCATATTCAAATGAATTCCATGCTTCTTCATTCATTACATGGTAAAACAAACATGAAAGTCAGATATGCTCTGGGTCAAGAATTTAGAAGTAAAATGAGAAAATTTTGTTCAAGGCCCCTAAGAAGGATGAGTCCCTTACCTCTTGATATCAAAATTTTCACTTTTTCCTTCTAAAGCTGAGTTGCCCCCAAGTGAAACTAAAGAAGCAGGTCTTCAGTCATTTAAGGAGCAGCATGGTTTATGTTGTTTTTGGGGGGTTTTTTTGTTTTGTTTTGTTTTGTTTCCCCTGAAAGCATATATGACTTTTTCCTTTAAAATATCAGCATAGCATCTTCAAAGTGTGGTTTTGTGTCTGTAGATAGATAAGAGATGCTCTTTTAGAAGTCCAAGGGTAGATTCTCAGTATACACATGGTGATACACAATCATCCGTAACTCCATTTCCAGGATATCCAAAGTCCTCTTCTGGCCTCCATGGGTATAGCATACATTCGGCACACAGACAAATAGGCAAGCAAACCATTTATATAGCGAAAATTATGATAGTAATAAATAGTTACCTTGCTTCTGTTTTGCTTATTAGGGGCTCCTTGAAGAAATCCTTCAAATCTGAGTTACATGACACCCACAATTCTGTACTGCTTCCCTCCCTCTGAATATATTTATAAATATAATTATCAAAGAAGATCATAGTCTCAGAAGAACACATTTGCTTCCAGAACTTCAGCCTTCTAAATATTTGTCCTTGTAATACATCCTTGCAATATTTTATTAACTTACAGAACCAAAACCCCAATCTCCACTTTTTTTTCTGATGTAGATATAATATTTATATGGTTTTTTCTTTGTAGTTTCCAGTAGCCAATAGACCCTATCAATAGCTCATATTTACATGTGTCTGTCTTCTCATGTACCACATGTACCTCTTCTCACCCAGAGTAGCATGGTAAATTGATGTTGTAAAAGCTTGATCAACAGGTGCCGATGACTCTATCCTGAAAAGTTCTATCATTTTGTAAGGAGCAAAGTACTTATGAATAGTGAATAAAATTGATCACCAGTTTGTAATTTCATGGGAGATCTTGTTTGAAAATTGATTTTTCTCATTTTAGAGAAGGCAAATAGTTCTGCATAAATCTGTTTTTCACTTACAAGTTCCTGCCAGTTCTCTCTCAAACATTATGATTCTGATCACAGAGTTATCTCTGTGGAATGCCTCTGACTTTGCAAGTGTGTTCCAAACCCATCGTGGTTTGATTGGCCAAACTCTTTTCCTTTTATGAGTCTGACTGCCAGGAAATACAAGGGTAATGTTTATTGTTTGGGGATTAGAATTTTAACAGTAGGCAGCAAGAGCAATCCTGCAATCTTCTAGAAAAAACTCAAAGCCGTTTTTAAATGGTTCATTTCCCCCAACCCAGAGCCAGGCAATGCTTGTGGATAGTCTCAGGAAAATTCACTACAATTATAGCATTATTACTCCTTCCCTATATCTTATAGTCTATCTCCAAATTCGTATATATCGTATATATAGTCATAAAATCCTATGTGACATCAAATTGACCTCTTATATCACCCTTTTCTTCTAAATATATATTAAACTCTTTAGAAAAAAAAAGAAATTGTCTAATACAAATTTATTTACTATTTCTGTTGTCAATTTATTTTACCAACCAACTTGATACCCAGGCAGTGGGAAGGTCCAGAGAGGAGGGTAAAGGTTAATTTACCTTGCTGGAAATTGTAATATTGTTTAAAAATTTCCAGGCCACCTAGACCGAGACCCAAAGACACTCCCACAGGCAAACGCACACACACACTAGTGTTTATTTTGAAATTGTCAATAATTTCCTTGTTTAACACTTTTATGTGTGGTAGAGAAAGCTTTCAATCGAAATTAAATCTCAGCAAGTAAATTTGTGCTTTTGTATCTCTTGTCATGATGGTTAATCTTATCAGTTGGCTGGGATTGAGAAATGCCTAGGGGATGAATAAAAACACATTTCTGGGTGTGTATATGTCAATGCTTTTCCAGAGGAGACTGACCAAGCAAGGAAAACCCACTGTGAATGTGCCTGGCATCATCAAGGGGTATGGAGGATCAGAGGAAACAATGGGGAAGAAAATAGATACGAGCGTCCTACCCTCTGCACTGTGTCTACTGTCTCCCTCATCACAGGCTCACAGCATCAAAACTTAGGAAACCTGGGGTCCAAATAAAGCTTTTAAGTAGTTTCAGATGTTGACAATCGGAATCCAACTGCTTGCAAAACTGCTTCTTGTAATATATTTTTAGATTATTTATTGACCTTCAAAATAGTAAAAAATATACTAATGGCATAACATTAGTATATATATTTTTTTATTAACTTGAGTATTTCTTATATACATTTCAAGTGTTATTCCCTTTCCGGTTCGGGCAAACATCCCCTCCCCCTCCCCTTCCTTATGGGTGTTCCCCCAACCCTCCCCCATTACCGCCCTCCCCCAAAAGTCTAGTTCACTGGGGTTCAGTCTTAACAGGACCCAGGGCTTCCCCTTCCACTGGTGCTCTTACTAGGATATTCATTGCTACCTATGAGGTCAGAGTCCAGGGTCAGTCCATGTATAGTCTTTAGGTAGTGGCTTAGTCCCTGGAAGCTCTGGTTGCTTGGCATTGTTGTACATATGGGGTCTCGAGCCCCTTCAAGCTCTTCCAGTTCTTTCTCTGATTCCTTCAACAGGGGTCCTATTCTCAGTTCAGTGGTTCGCTGCTGGCATTCGCCTCTGTATTTGCTGTATTCTGGCTGTGTCTCTCAGGAGTGATCTACATCCGGCTCCTGTCGGTCTGCACTTCTTTGCTTCATCCATCTTGTCTAATTGGGTGGCTGTATATGTATGGGCCACATGTGGGGCAGGCTCTGAATGGGTGTTCCTTCAGTCTCTGTTTTAATCTTTGCCTCTCCCTTCCCTGCCAAGGGTATTCTTGTTCCCCTTTTAAAGAGGGAGTGAAGCATTCACATTTTGATCATCTGTCTTGAGTTTCATTTGTTCTAGGGATCTAGGGTAATTCAAGCATTTGGGCTAATAGCCACTTATCAATGAGTGCATACCATGTATGTCTTTCTGTGATTGGGTTAGCTCACTCAGGATGATATTTTCCAGTTCCAACCATTTGCCTACAAATTTCATAAACTCGTTGTTTTTGATAGCTGAGTAATATTCCATTGTGTAGATGAACCACATTTTCTGTATCCATTCCTCTATTGAAGGGCATCTGGGTTCTTTCCAGCTTCTGGCTATTATAAATAAGGCTGCGATGAACATAGTGGAGCACGTGTCTTTTTTATATGTTGGGGCATCTTTTGGGTACATGCCCAAGAGAGGTATAGCTGGATCCTCAGGCAGTTCAATGTCCAATTTTCTGAGGAACCTCCAGACTGATTTCCAGAATGGTTGTACCAGTCTGCAATCCCACCAACAATGGAGGAGTGTTCCTCTTTCTCCACATCCTCGACAGCATCTGCTGTCACCTGAGTTTTTGATCTTAGCCATTCTCACTGGTGTGAGGTGAAAACTCAGGGTTGTTTTGATTTGCATTTCCCTTATGACTAAAGATGTTGAACATTTCTTTAGGTGTTTCTCAGCCATTCGGCATTCCTCAGCTGTGAATTCTTTGTTTAGCTCTGAACCCCATTTTTTAATAGGGTTATTTGTTTCCCTGCGGTCTAACTTCTTGAGTTCTTTGTATATTTTGGATATAAGGCCTCTGTTGTAGGATTGGTAAAGATCTTTTCCCAATCTGTTGGTTGCCGTTTTGTCCTAACCACAGTGTCCTTTGCCTTACAGAAGCTTTGCAGTTTTATGAGATCCCATTTGTCGATTCTTGATCTTAGAGCATAAGCCATTGGTGTTTTGTTCAGGAAATTTTTTCCAGTGCCCATGTGTTCCAGATGCTTCCCTAGTTTTTCTTCTATTAGTTTGAGTGTGTCTGGTTTGATGTGGAGGTCCTTGATCCACTTGGACTTAAGCTTTGTACAGGGTGATAAGCATGGATCGATCTGCATTCTTCTACATGTTGACCTCCAGTTGAACCAGCACCATTTGCTGAAAATGCTATCTTTTTTTTCCATTGGATGGTTTTGGCTCCTTTGTCAAAAATCAAGTGCCCATAGGTGTGTGGGTTCATTTCTGGGTCTTCAATTCTATTCCATTGGTCTATCTGTCTGTCTCTGTACCAATACCATGCAGTTTTTATCACTATTGCTCTGTAATACTGCTTGAGTTCAGGGATAGTGATTCCCCCTGAAGTCCTTTTTATTGTTGAGGATAGCTTTAGCTATCCTGGGTTTTTTGTTATTCCAGATGAATTTTCAAATTGTTCTGTCTAACTCTTTGAAGAATTGGATTGGTATTTTGATGGGGATTGCATTGAATCTGTAGATCGCTTTTGGTAAAATGGCCATTTTTACTATATTAATCCTGCCAATCCATGAGCATGGGAGATCTTTCCATCTTCTGAGGTCTTCTTCAATTTCTTTCTTCAGTGTCTTCAAGTTCTTATTGTACAGATCTTTTACTTGCTTGGTTAAAGTCACACCGAGGTACTTTATATTATTTGGGTCTATTATGAAGGGTGTCGTTTCCCTAATTTCTTTCTCGGCTTGTTTCTCTTTTGTATAGAGGAAGGCAAATGATTTATTTGAGTTAATTTCATACCCAGCCACTTTGCTGAAGGTTTTTTATCAGCTTTAGTAGTTCTCTGGTGGAACTTTTGGGATCACTTAAATATACTATCATATCATCTGCAAATAGTGATATTTTGACTTCTTCTTTTCCGATCTGTATCCCCTTGACCTCCTTTTGTTGTCTGATTGCTCTGGCTAGAACTTCAAGAACTATATGGAATAAGTAGGGAGAGAGTGGGCAGCCTTGTCTACTCCCTGATTTTAGTGGGATTGCTTCAAGTTTCTCTCCATTTAGTTTAATGTTAGCCACTGGTTTGCTGTATATGGCTTTTACTATGTTTAGGTATGGGCCTTGAATTCCTATTCTTTCCAGGACTTTTATCATGAAGGGGTGTTGAATTTTGTCAAATGCTTTCTCAGCATCTAATGAAATGATCATGTGGTTTTGTTCTTTCAGTTTGTTTATATAATGGATCACGTTGATGGTTTTCCCAGATATTAAACCATCCCTGCATGCCTGGGATGAAGCCTACTTGATCATGGTGGATGATTGTTTTGATGTGCTCTTGGATTCGGTTTGCCAGAATTTTGTTGAGTATTTTTGCGTCGATGTTCATAAGGGAAATTGGTCTGAAGTTCTCTTTCTTTGTTGGGTCTTTGTGTGGTTTAGGTATAAGAGTAATTGTGGCTTCATAGAAGGAATTCGGTAGTGCTCCATCTGTTTCAATTTTGTGGAATAGTTTGGATAATATTGGTATGAGGTCTTCTATGAAGGTCTGATAGAATTCTGCACTAAACCCGTCTGGACCTGGGCTCTTTTTGGTTGGGAGACCTTTAATGACTGCTTCTATTTCCTTAGGAGTTATGGGGTTGTTTAACTGGTTTATCTGTTCCTGATTTAACTTCGGTACCTGGTATCTGTCTAGGAAATTGTCCATTTCCTGAAGATTTTCAAGTTTTGTTGAATATAGGCTTTTATAGTAAGATCTGATGATTTTTTGAATTTCCTCTGAATCTGTAGTTATGTCTCCCTTTTCATTTCTGATTTTGTTAATTTGGACGCACTCTCTGTGTCCTCTCGTTAGTCTGGCTAAGGGTTTATCTATCTTGGTGATTTTCTCAAAGAACCAACTTTCGGTTCTGTTGATTCTTTCTATGGTCCTTTTTGTTTCTACTTGGTTGATTTCAGCTCTGAGTTTGATTATTTCCTGCCTTCTACTCCTCCTGGGTGTATTTGCTTCTTTTTGTTCTAGAGCTTTTAGGTGTGCTGTCAAGCTGCTGACATATGCTCTTTCCTGTTTCTTTCTGCAGGCACTCAGCGCTATGAGTTTTCTCTTAGCACAGCTTTCATTGTGTCCCATAAGTTTGGGTATGTTGTACCTTCATTTTCATTAAATTCTAAAAAGTTTTTAATTTCTCTCTTTATTTCTTCCTTGACCAGGTTATCATTGAGTAGAGCATTGTTCAATTTCCAAGTATATGTGGGCATTCTTCCTTTATTGTTATTGAAGACCAGTTTTAGGCCGTGGTGGTCCGATAGCACGCATGGGATTATTTCTATCTTTCTGTACCTGTTGAGGCCCGTTTTTTGACCAATTATATGGTCAATTTTGGAGAAAGTACCATGAGGAGCTGAGAAGAAGGTATATCCTTTTACTTTAGGATAGAGTGTTCTATAAATATCCGTTAAGTCCATTTGGCTCATGACTTCTCTTAGTCTGTCTACATCTCTGTTTAATTTCTGTTTCCATGATCTGTCCATTGATGAGAGTGGGGTGTTGAAATCTCCCACTATTATTGTGTGAGGTGCAATGTGTGTTTTGAGCTTTAGTAAGGTTTCTTTTACGTATGTAGGTGCCCTTGTATTTGGGGCATAGATATTTAGGATTGAGAGTTCATCTTGGTGGATTTTTCCTTTGATGAATATGAAGTGTCCTTCCTTATCTTTTTTGATGACTTTTAGTTGAAAATTGATTTTATTTGATATTAGAATGGCTACTCCAGCTTGCTTCTTCCGACCATTTGCTTGGAAAGTTGTTTTCCAGCCTTTCACTCTGAGGTAGTGTCTGTCTTTGTCTCTGAGGTGTGTTTCCTGTAGGCAGCAGAATGCAGGGTCCTCGTTGCGTATCCAGTTTGTTAATCTATGTCTTTTTATTGGGGAGTTGAGGCCATTGATGTTGAGAGATATTAAGGAATAGTGATTATTGCTTCCTGTTATATTCATATTTGGATGTGAGGTTATGTTTGTGTGCTTTCATTCTCTTTGTTTTGTTGCCAAGACGATTAGTTTCTTGCTTCTTCTAGGGTATAGTTTGCCTCCTTATGTTGGGCTTTACCATTTATTATCCTTTGTAGTGCTGGATTTGTAGAAAGATATTGTGTAAATTTGGTTTTGTCATGGAAGATCTTGGTTTCTCCATCTATGTTAATTGAGAGTTTTGCAGGATACAGTAACCTGGGCTGGCATTTGTGTTCTCTTAGGGTCTGTATGACATCAGTCCAGGATCTTCTGGCCTTCATAGTTTCTGGCGAGAAGTCTGGTGTGATTCTGATAGGTCTGCCTTTATATGTTACTTGACCTTTTTCCCTTACTGCTTTTAATATTCTTTCTTTATTTTGTGCGTTTGGTGTTTTGACTATTATGTGACGGGAGGTGTTTCTTTTCTGGTCCAATCTATTTGGAGTTCTGTAGGCTTCTTGTGTGCCTATGGGTATCTCTTTTTTTTAGGTTAGGGAAGTTTTCTTCTATGATTTTGTTGAAGATATTTACTGGTCCTTTGAGCTGGGAGTCTTCACTCTCTTCTATACCTATTATCCTTAGGTTTGATCTTCTCATTGAGTCCTGGATTTCCTGTATGTTTTGGACCAGTAGCTTTTTTCCGCTTTACATTATCTTTGACAGTTGAGTCAATGATTTCTATGGAATCTTCTGCTCCTGAGATTCTCTCTTCCATCTCTTGTATTCTGTTGGTGAAGCTTGTATCTACAGCTCCTTGTCTCTTCTTTTGGTTTTCTATATCCAGGGTTATTTCTATGTGTTCTTTCTTGATTGCTTCTATTTCCATTTTTAATTCCTTCATCTATTTGATTGTGTTTTCCTGGAATTCTTTCAGGGATTTTTTTGCGATTCCTCTCTGTAGGCTTCTACTTGTTCTCTAAGGGAGTTCTTCCGTCTTTCTTGAAGTCCTCCAGCATCATGATCAAATATGATTTTGAAACTAGATCTTGCTTTTCTGGTGTGTTTGGATATTCCATGCTTGTTTTGGTGGGAGAATTGGGTTCCGATGATGTCATGTAGTCTTGGTTTCTGTTGCTTGGGTTCCTGCGCTTGCCTCTCGCCATCAGATTATCTCTAGTGTTACTTTGTTCTGTTATTTCTGACAGTGGCTAGACTGTCCTATAAGCCTGTGTGTCAGGAGTGCTGTAGACCTGTGTTCCTGTTTTCTTTCAGCCAGTTATGGGAACAGAGTGTTCTGCTTTCGGGCGTGTAGTTTTTCTTCTCTACAGGTCTTCAGCTGTTCCTGTGGGCCTGTGTCTTGAGTTCACCAGGCAGGTCACTTGCAGCAGAAAAGTTGGTCTTACCTGTGGTCCTGAGGCTCAAGTTCGCTTGCGGGGTGCTGCCCACGAGCTCTCTGCGGCGGCAGCAACCAGGTAGATCTGCCCCCCTTCTGGGAGCTTCAGTGCACCAGGGTTCCAGATGGCCTTTGGTGTTTTCCTCTGGCATCCGAGATGTGTGTGCAGAGAGCAGTGTCTTCTGGTTTCCCAGGCTTGTCTGCCTCTCTGAAGGTTTAGCTCTCCCTCCCACGGGATTTGGGTGCAGAGCAGTATATTTTTTAAAAAAATTAAAGTGTATGTGCTTTACCTGCACTTAAGTCTGTATACCACATATGTGTGTGGTGCCGAAAAAGGCCAGAGAAGGGTGCTGAAAGGGTACTAAGAACCAAACCCAGCCCCTCTAAAAGGGTAGCAGGTGCTGTCCCCCTTTATGTAAGTTCTCCAGCCCTGATTAATATGTGTTCAAAACACGAAATTGGTTAATTTACCAAAATATTTATATCCTTTTTGATTAAATCAGCATTTAGAAATAAGTTTAGTATTACTCCCAGATCTTAATGGCCATGTTTTTGGCCTAGTAAAATATGTGCTCTGACAATTTATGCTTTGTTAAGCTTAACTTCACATTTATAACCCACAATACCCTCTTCCTTCAGTAGTGGTCTAAGGAGAAGCTCATACATTTTTGTTTTACATTCTTGACTCTTATTTTCTTATATCTAAGCTGTTTAATATTTGTAATATATTTTTTCAGAATGCTAATAATTCTGTTTTAAATCCATGCTAAAAGACTGATTATGTGTGTCTGCTAATCACATATGTTTAAAGAGATTATATGATACTTAATTAGCATCACTCCCAACTCCTTCATCATACACCCCATATTGGCAAAACAAAATAATGTTTTATTATACTAGGTAGCATATTTTGTTGTCTGCCAGGCCAGTCACCCCAATATCAAAAAGTAGGAAAGTCTGAGTAAATATGATGTTTTTTATGAGTATCACAAATCTTAAGGTTGATCTGAGAAAGGCATTCTAAAATGCCTTGGTGGGTAGATTAAAATGACACATGTGTGGCCATTTCCCCTTTCTGTCTGGGAACTGGTTTGGCGGTTTAGGGAATGCTGCAGATGGGAGAGGAAGGACACACTTCACTTCAACTTGTAGAATGCTGTTCCTTACTGTGGGTGTTTGCTATGTATTCATTTTAGGATTGGGAAAAGTCATTGTGCACTACACTTGTATGTCTGTGTTTTTGCGTACATTTTATTTATTTTTTTTGCCTACATTTTATTCCGCAATTAAGTAATTTAAGGAGTAAATGAAGAATCGGATCAAAATACACGAGCTAGAAATATCTTTGTTAATTTTTAGATATTTGAAAACTTGCAGAGTTGAGATACGAAATGAAAGAAAATTTAATGGTGTTTGTAAATAGCATGAGATAGAGTATAATTGTGAAATGATTTGAATGCATCCATGAGTGTCACTGTGCAATTTCCTGCAATCAAAAATTCTTTTGAAAACACTTTGCAGAGTGACAAGTTCAATAGTCAGGAGGCTATTATAGCTTCGCAGGCTTCTTAGATTGACTGGTGAATATAGCATCATAGTTTCTCTAATCCACCAGGCTAGCACCTCGCTTTATGCATTTGGTGTCACAGTGTGACCTACTCTCTTCTCTCTGATTCTGTTCTAAATTTAATACTATTTAATAATCTTTCCTAATTGGCAGATTTCTATTTCTTAATGATCTTGATGCTGCCTTTCTCAGCAAATGTTCACCTCCCATTAGGATGACAGTCTTTGATTTGAGGACACTGCATTGATTTGTCTTGTGTGTTTTTGAAAAGTAAAAGGGTCCAAAAGTCAATAGCAACAGAAAATAAGTGGCATTTTAGAGTAACAATAACAACAAAATCAGGACGCTGAGGAAATGAAGCCTGGAACCAAAGAAATGCATAAATCCAGTTTACCTGGGCTTTAGGACAAGTCCAGCAGGTAGTAGGGAATGGTCTCTGACTCATTAGACCTCAGAAAAAAGGAAAAATTACGATACACATAGGACTCAGCATGCACATTCTACGTGCTTGAGGGACGCTTGATACTTTTTTAATGCATTTAACAAAAATATGAGAAAATCATTCATCATATGACTATGTATAGAATGTGCGAACTGAAACTCCACATAGACTACGTTTATGCTTATGTCTAACTTTTATTATTGTCTTAATAACTAGCCTTACTGTTCTCTCCATCTCTTTTCTCTATTTCACCGAGATTTTTCACAATTCAATTAAAATATAAAAATGGATAACCAACTTGTACCATTTTCAAAATGATATGAATTGTGATGTTTATCAGAACCGGTGCATGTTTGAGATTATAAAGTGGGAGACCAGCTCTAACATTTTTTACCTAGGCTCAAAATCAAGCTTTATTCCTGATAATATGTTTGTTAATAAAGCCTCCAATTTGGATCATGAGATGTCTTGGCAAATAAATATTTTGTAATACACATTCTCATACGTCACCTTTTATGTATGAACAACAAAATACTTTTGATGATATTATTTGGAATCTAAGTTGATAGTCTCATGCTCATCTTAATTTACAAGGCTTAGATGCTGTACCGGAAGTGCTATTGTTTTCGTATTAAGAACTAATTCTTCTACAAAGGAATATGGAAGCACCCTACCCAAAGGTACCTCTTTCTCGAACCCAGACAAAAGCTGTGACCCAGGCACTATAAAAAACCAGTTCATTATCAATGCTTTGGGACAGCTATAAACAAAGGTTTAACTGATCCATTAAAATAAGAAATGAGAGAATTCCTCCAATTCTGCTTAATGACTCATAAAATTACTCAAAGGAAAAAAAAGGCTGGGGATTTAGCTCAGTGGAAGAGCGCTTACCTAGGAAGCGCTCATTGCCCTGGGTTCGGTCCCCAGCTCCGAAAAAAAAAGAACCAAAAAAAACCAAAAAAAAAAAAAAAAAAAAAAAAAAACATTATTTGTGGTCAGTCATCTCTAGATCAGATTTTGTCTACAAAAGACATAAGTATGTTATAGACATACTTATCCACATAACTACTTAACATAATCTAAAAGAAATAATCATATTGAGATACTTCAGTAGGGAGAATCCTCCTTAAAAATCTTCAAAAAAATTACACGAATAAGTTAGATCAAGAGAAACTAGTCAGTCAGAATGATACAACAGTGTAAACAGTAGCATCAGATACCTGGTCACTCTTTTTATTTATTTATTTTTTCATCTTTATTAACTTGGGTATTTCTTATTTACATTTCGATTGTTATTCCCTTTCCCGGTTTCCAGGCCAACATCCCCCTAACCCCCTCCCACTCCCCTTCTCTATGGGTGTTCCCCTCCCCATCCTCTCCCCATTACTGCCCTCCCCCCAACAATCACATTCACTGGGTGTTCAGTCTTGGCAGGACCAAGGGCTTCCCTTCAACTGGTACTCTTACTAGGCTATTCATTGCTACCTATGAGGTTGGAGCCCAGGGTCAGTCCATGTATAGTCTTTGGGTAGTGGCTTAGTCCCTGGAAGCTCTGGTTGGTTGGCATTGTTGTTCATATAGGGTCTCAAGCCCCTTCAAGCTCTTCCAGTTCTTTCTCTAATTCCTTCAACAGAGGTCCCGTTCTCAGTTCAGTGGTTTGCTGCTGGCATTCGCCTATGTATTTGCTGTATTCTGGCTGTGTCTCTCAGGAGCGATCTACATCTGGTTCCTGTCGGCCTGCACTTCTTTGCTTCATCCATCTTATCTAGTTTGGTGGCTGTATATGTATGGGCCACATGTGGGGCAGGCTCTGAATGGGTGTTCCTTCTTCCTCTGTTCTAAACTTTGCCTCCCTATTCCCTCCCAAGGGTATTCTTGTTCCCCTTTTAAAGAAGGAGTGAAGCATTCACATTTTGATCATCCTTCTTGATTTTCATGTGTTCTGTGCATCTTGGGTAATTTGAGCATTTGGTCTAATATCCACTTATCAATGAGTGCATACCATGTGTGTTTTTCTGTGATTGGGTTACCTCACTCAGGATGATATTTTCCAGTTCCATCCATTTGCCTATGAATTTCATAAAGTCATTGTTTTTGATAGCTGAGTAATATTCCATTGTGTAGATGTACCACATTTTCTGTATCCATTCCTCTGTTAAAGGGTACTCTTTTTAAATCCTATTGAAGGTTGAGAATGTACTTATTCTCAATCCTGCTTCAATCTATTTGGACACACTGAGTGGGGATTTGTCACTGTGGCTGAAAAAGCTACTGTGTGGACAGTAAGTTTGAGTCCTTCAGATAGACCTGTGAAAAAGTAGCTCATGGCTTCTAACTAGGATAGCTCAGGTAGTGCTGGTCTGCTCTTGCCCTACTGAAGTTTCAACATGTCCTTGGGAGAGGAGAGCATGGGCAAGGAGACCAGGGAAGGCTCTTTTCACTCCTTCCATTTGAGTTATTTGTTTTATGGCATTTTGATACTTATTTAATGTTTGGAATTCACTTTTTTAAAGGAAACATTGACTAAGAAGAATACACATCATCAAAACACAGCTATTCAAAAACAATAGGTTAGAATAAAAGATACTATAATCACCTATTTATAATGGATTTTTCTTGACTACATTATGTTTCTCCAACAGTAAAGAAAATTATCTCTCTCTGTGCTCAACAACCGTCAACTATTTGCTGAAACATGCTCATCCTTTGAAAAGTATGAAAATGGCCCTGCAATTTACATGGACATACAGCTGTTTTTCTAGGCTTCACTGCAGGAGGAACCAAACAAGGAAACGCTCTCTCTTTGCACAGGAAGCACTAAGATTCTGGAATAAGAGTGGTGCTATGTCGATAGGAGTTTAGCATGGCTGTCCTCTCTGAAAGGCACTACCAGCAGCTGATTGAGACAGATACTCACAGCCAAGCATTGGACTGAGGTCCACAACCACTATGAAGAGTTAGGGGAAAGTCTGAAGGAACTGAAGGGCTTGACAACCCCATAGGAAGATCAACAGTATCAACTAAACTGGACGAGCTCCCAGGGACTGAGTCATGAACCAAAGAGCATACCTCCTGTCCCACCCCCATATGTAGCAGAGGACTACCTTGTCTGGGCTCAGTCAGAGAGGATGTCCTTAATCCTATAGAGATTTGATGCCAGTGGAAGGGGCAGCATACTCCTAGAGGTGAAGGTGGGACCCAAAGATTGGAGGAAAAACTCTGGAAAGGGGGACCCACCCCAACTGGGAGTGGGGCAACATTTGGAATGTAAATAAGTTAATTTTAATATTAAATTTAATAATTAAAAAAGAATCTGGAGTAAGCCTAATAACAAGCATTTCGCATAGGAAAATGTAAGCATAGAAAAAAAATGACATGAAAATCAGTTTCATATTTAATAACTATAAAATTGCTAGGTTCTCTGGGATGCCTTGTCACTGACAGTGCTGCTTTTGCTTCGAAATGTTTGTTGTAGTTGGAAGAGTTAATTATCTCCAGCCTAGTTTGAAAGAGGTTGGCTAGTTCATTAAGTTCACTCCAGAACTGCCATGCAGCCCCCATGGAAGATGTGACAGTTCTAATGAGGAGAGTCAGAAACAATGAAGCTTTGGGAACCGTTAACAGCCCTTCATTCCCAGAGCATTATTCATGGAGACTTTGTGTCTCTTCTGTGGAGGAGGAACAGGCAGAGAGAGTTTTGCCTGCTATTTTTCCACACGTATGTACCGCTTGAAAGGCACATGCACATTTTGTGAACAATAGAATTGCTTTGATCTGGTGTATACTGTGAGTGTCAGAGAGGAGAAACTGACATCTGCAAGAAAATCTCTTTCAACTAAACTAGACGTAATCAGTCTCTAATATGCTAATTGAACCCACGGCCTTCATTTACATTCTAATAATTAGTGGTAATAACCAAAATGTTTTAGTATCAGTGTAGTAGTAATTTACAATTTTGATAAGAAGAAAAATCCATCAGGTTTTAGGTTATTAAATAATATCTACTGCCCAAAAGACATAAGGACATAAGAACCAAGTAATTCCTGATTTTTCCTATGATAGTATTATGTCCTATTTTCTTCTAAAGCCTCTCCTATTGTTTAAAACCTTAGCTGGGGTAGAAAAGTAAGCAAAAGCAAGCCAGCACTGGACAGTGGAGGTAGGGTGCAAGCAATAACAATTCAAAACAGATTTAGTAGGAAATTTATTTCTTTAAATATGAAAAAGTGGACCTACCTTAATGTGCTAAACCCTTATGTATGAATCCAATATTTCCACCACCACCCCTTTCAGACTCTTATTTTTTTGCCTGCCTCATTGAATTTGATTCCTTCTTTGATATTGTGAGGCAGCCATATCTCTTGAAAAGGAGATAAGTTATGATTTGCATATCAAAAAATATTCCTGGTCATGTGGATTGAGTTTTTTCTCTATTCTACATTATTATGTAAAATAGACCTTGCAGATCACTCACTGTGATAGGGTAATGTCAGGTATGCACAGTATACAAGACACTAAACACTATGGCATTTCACTATAACAAAAGATGCCATGATAATTTAGATCAATGCATAATTGTTAAGATGGAAATGCACCTGTCCAACCAACCTGGCCAGGTAAGACAGGCTTCTCAGGATTAACATCAACACTGACTGCCTCAGGTGCTGTCACCCACTTCTCAATGGTCACTTAGGGTTACAGGGCAGAGTTACAAATGACCTACTCATATACACAATCCCCCACATACCATTTGTCAGCAGAAACAGAGTGAGCTTCTCACATCAAGTAGAATGTTTGGTGAGGCAGTCAATACAGGACATAGCCCTCTAGGGACTGGAGGGAAAACAGCACTAACCTTTCACCAGATTTATAATCATCTCAAGAACTAATGGAGATTGTACTTGAGATTTAAAGTGAATTCACACTAACTCCTGTTCGAGTGACTACCTTTTGGAATTTCTAGACAGCTGGGACATAATACTGGCTTTGAGGTCTTCAAACACAAAGATTTTCATTTATGTCACTGGGACAGAGAGACAGAATATTCATGTTTTCCAGTTGACTTTAAAAATCATGATGCCTACATTTGACCCTAAAGCTCTATTGATGATGTTATGGATCTGGAGTAGAGGTTTCAAAAGAAAGGCAGAATCTTTCCCTCTTGCCTACCAGGATATATTCCTACTTACAGCCTTCATGATTTTTAAAGAGCAAATGGTCTCACCAGTTTGACTTCTCTATATTCAATAAACTGCATGTGAAAGACCCCTGGAGTGGGGTGACCCTCACTCAAGTCTCGGGATGACGAGACCCCCAAAGAACTCATGAGAGACCAATCTTGATGCAATCAACAAGAGGTTTATTGATAAGGACGACAGAAACCAGTGCACTGGGGTCAAGACTCATATCTCACGCAGGGGTAGAAGAGTTCGACCTCGAATGATTGGGAGAAGGGGTATTTAAAGGAAAAACCATCCCGAATCACAAGGAAGAACCTCCTGTTTCTCATGATTGTTCTTTAAGATTTTAATCTAACTTTATGGTTAACCAGTTCCTGCTATTATAGTCAGCTGCTATTATGATCAGCTGCTATTATGGTTAGCTAGTTCCTGGAACAAAGTGGCTGTACCAGCTGGTGCAATTACTCTTTCTGTGATCAGCTAGTTCCTGGAACAGGCAGTTCTAGGGCCTGACTATTTTTCTTTCTTTTGACTTCAACTTTTGTTTAGGAGGCAATTTTAAACTTTTTCCTTTCATATGGATGTTGTCTTCAGCAATGGGACTCAATGTTAACTTTTGGGGAACAACCTTTGTTTATAGAATCAGCCTATGCTATTTAGGGATCTCCTCTGGGGCTCCCTCTGTCAACAGTTCAAAGGAATATAACCTAGTACCACCTGGCTTCAAAAGATGGTCAGTGTAGGCACAGTATCCCACATTACTAGTAATCCACACTAAGGTCACTCCCCTATATTCCAGTTTTGTAGGTGCAAGGAGGTATTCATTCTGCAGGATAAAGAAAGAGAAACCAGGACACCAAAACAGCCACAAAACCCTCCACCTGATTGCAAGATGTCCTGGGACAATGGTGAAATAGATCTTGTAGGAGTGGCCAATCCTTGTCTGGTTTAACTTGAGCCCCACACAATGAAAAGGAATACACTGCCTGGATGGCCAGGAATCAGAGATACAAGGTAAAACGAAACGCAATTGGTAAAAACCAAACCAACTCAACAAAACAAAACAAAACAACACACACACACAATGAAATGATATATGATGATACTCTGCTTTGCTAGTAGATTAGTATCCTGTTCAGTTGTTGTCCGATAGGAGTGGGTACAGAGAGCCACAACCAGACATTTTGCAGAGACAGAGTCTAAACTGGATGAATCCATGGGCTTCCTCTCCTTGGAGCTTTGGGAACCCTATAGAAGAGGGGTAGCAAAGGTTGCGGGACTCAGAGGGGATGGAGGACACCAGGAGACCATGGTTCACTGAAGCAATTAAGCAGGGCTCACGTGGGCTTATTAAGGCTGAACGAACAAGCAGAAGGCCTGCATGGGTCATGGACCACAGCCCTGCTCATCTCCTTAGCCCTTCATACTGACCCTCAAAGTAAAAAGAACACATACCCAAATGAGCTTGCTGGCGACTTTTATAAAATACATGAGCAAGAAATAATATGTGTTAGCTATAATCTCTTTCAAAAAACAGAAGCCGAGTGAATACTATTTTGTACTGGCAACATGAATTATTCTAACACTAAGACTGAAAATAATGTTCAGGAAAGAAAAAAAAACTGTACCTCTCATGAGAGATCATTATAAACACCCCAAAAGTATTTAAATGTAAAATCTTACAGTTAATAATATTTAATGTCACAGGTCATTAAGGAACTAACACCAAAAGAGCCATAACATAGCTTCCACCATGGCCAGAATTCAATACACGATCACTGCATTTGGGTGAAACTGTGGAACAACATGCATAACCATTTTCTGTTGTTGGGAAAGCAAAACTGTGAAGCCACCTTGGAAAACAATTTAGTTATTTTATCAACAGTAAAACTTCTCTTCATGCATGTTACAGCCACCGTGTTCTTTAGCCTTTGCAGAAAGGAGGTGAAAACTTGGGTCCTTTTGTCTGTGCAACACCAAGCTGATACTTACTGAGCTGCCTGTCTTCTGAAGTCTATATTTCCATGCAGAGAGATAAATATGAAGTGACAGACAAGAAAGATAACATGGGTATCAGAAAAGTCCCACTAGAACTCACCCATTAACAATGTGAAGCAACAAGCCCTCGAAAATGTGACAAGAAGAAATCAGTCAGACAAAACGATATTGCTTTAGTCTTACAATAAATGCTACGATAGAGTTCATTTAAAGAAATCAGTGAGAGAATGCAAGGCATAATTAGCAGTCCTTGGAAATTGTTATTAAGAAAAAGAAGACATTACAACACTCTAAAATTATGCCAGTTATTGTTTTTCTGCTTCTATTATGTGTTGTTTTTTTCTCTAAGAACTTTTTCATTGTCAAGCTTTTATATACAGATAACATTTGAAAAGAGCTACCCAGCTTTCTCTGTGAAACAAAGCCATCCGGCTCTGTTTTGCTTTTAAGATAGTAGCAATCATTTAATTCTTCATAGCTACAAAAGCTTCATTGCTAATCCACAGGGGCCACATAATTATTACAGGGCTATGTCAATGTTGATGTTAACCTGGGTACTCTTCTAGTCCAGATCTTGGTGGGACACATTTGTTGTGGTTTGCCCTGAAGTTATCTGTATTTTGATGCTAATTCCACTGCCCCAAGGACAGCTGCCTAGTCAAGGTACATACTCAGGACTCAGGTGACTTCACTAGAACCTCCCCATTGAATTTGTAAAGTACAAGTGAGGGGCAGGTACAGGATAGAAAGAGGCCTGTCATTGGAGGAGAAGGAAGGATGGGCGGGAGAGAAGTTTGAAGGAAGAGGAGGAGACTAGGAGAGAAAGGAGGAGGACAGAGTGAGAAGCCATGGCAGGTGACTTTAAGATTCTGCTCTGTGTATTTACAGGTTGTTATTAATGTTCCTAAGGGATGGATGGTACTGGGCTTTGTATGTTTAAGTGGGCAATTATATCTTATCAATTGGGTCAAAGATTATTGTGGTGTGTGTTCTTTTATGTGAGGGATTGAGTGTAGGAAAGTGTGTGGCAGCAAGAGACATTGGGCCGCTGAGGAGTGGGGATGTGTTTCCACCAAGATATCTAGCAGATATCTTGGGACACTACAGTGCCAGAACTAGCAGGGTAAAAGACCACAATACTTTTATATTATTTATATTTTACGACACACATTCTCTTTAGGAAGTGGAGGTAGTCCTGTGTGCAGTCTCTCACTAGTTCACTCATCACAGCCTCCAACAATCCAACAGTTAAAATCTCACCACCAAAACACACAAACCCTAAACAAATACCAGATATAGATGTCTCCTGAGAGACACAGTTAGAGCATGTTAAATACAGAGGCGAAGGCTAGCAGCAGACTGAGAATGTGACCCCAGTTGGAGGAATTAAAGAAAGGATCAAAGGAGCTGAAGGCACTTGCAACCGCCATAAGAACAGCAATGCCAACCAACCAGAGCAACCAGGAACTAAACCACCATCCAAAGAGTACACATGGACAGACCCATGGCTCCAGCTGCATATGTAGCAGAGGATGGCCTTGTTGGGCACCATTGGAAGGAGAAGCCCTTGGTCCTGCCAAGGTTGAACCCTCAGTGTAGGGGAATGTCAGGAGTGGGGAGGAAGGGGGGTGGTTGGGGAGGGGAACACCCTTATAGAAGAAGGGGAGAGGAAGGGGATAGGGAGCTTATGTCCTGGAAGCCGGGAATGGGAATAACATATGAAATGTTAATAAAAATATCCAATAAAAGGGAAAAAAAAAGAAACAGGTAGCAGGAGATTTTCTTAACAGTAGCTCCAACAGCAGTGAACCCTTATATAAGTAAACCTGTAGAGGAGTACACTTAAATTTAGGGTTGGAAAACGAAAAAACAAGAACAAAACAAAGAGATACCAATCCCCCAGGGGATAACCCAGAAGTAAGCTCTCCAATGTACTCATTGTCACATGAGCTAGTTCTTGGCTCTCTTTCCCGGTAGCACAAATCTTTATTTCTAGTTTTCTTTTGAAATATATTCTAGAACACAGATCTAGCTGGTGTTGTTTCTGCTGTTTTTACACGCTTCCTTGAAAAGTGATATTTTTTGAGAGCTTAAGGGATGGCTGATAGTTGTTTTTCTTTAACAATTTGAAAAATCTATCTTCTGGACTTCTGCTGCTGCTATTGTGTGAGATCATTTTGAACAACAGGTTTTTCCTGGTTCTGCTCTCTTGCTGCAGAATAGATTTCCTCTCTTCCTAGTCAATCTGCAGTAATTACGACGGTGTAGAATTGGGCAAACTGACAGAGCCATAGGTAGTGAGGAGACACTGAGCATCGCATGGATGAAATTCTGAACAGTGGCCAGGAGAGGCCGTGGAGCAGCAGGGACAGAAGGAAAGAACAGGCTCCTGAGATGAGTGTAGTTGCAGGAAACATGTCTGAAACAACACTTTACACATTTGCCAGTTTGGAGGATGGGAGATCAAGATCAGGGGCCTGTGACGTGAACTGTCTTTCCCAGGTTTCCAGGCCTCCTTTGGATTGTCCGGGGCCACACCCTCATTCTCTCAGGCAGTCTTCTCCTGCTTATATCTACCCAGCCACAATTTCTTCTTCTGAAAAAAAAAAAAAAACCACTAGTGATACAAATGGAGGACCAGTCTAATTGTTTATTTAACATAGTAAAAATTTTAGATCACTTTTTTTTAAGTCTAAAGGCATTCATATCCAAATGCTTGAATATACAAATTAGGGGAACATGGGACAATAATTCAGCTCATAATAGATCACTTACATAAAATTCAATTCCAAATGGATTTACATATCAGGGTGGATACTAAAACTTTTTTTTCTGGAAGGGAAAATTTTGGACATGAAATTGGGCATGTATATACTATTACATTTTTAAAAACTATTATATACACATGGTGTATATGCATTATTTAATAGATTCTAAAGAAATAAGAAAAATAATCCACATATTAACAAGATATTTTCCATACCTATATCTCTAAACTAAAATGATTAGATAAAACAAATGCATAGTGGAAATTTTGATCTTATTACTAGAATGTATAGGGAAATGGTCCAGTTTTATTGATGTGGATAATTAGTTTCACAACCAAAAGTTGAGATTCAAACATAATGTATATATTATTGGTTGGCCTTGTTTGTTTGAATTTTTAAAACATTTTGTAGGTAACATTAATCAATTAATTAATCAATCAATTAATTACTCCATACGGAATCACAGAGGTAAACATTGAGAATCAGAGAGGCATTGAAAAATGATAAAAGTGGATGGTGACCTGATCACGGTGTGGAACACAGAAGTTCTTTTAGTCTGATGAATTGATCAATACATCATCTCGAACCCTCCATGCTATCCACCCAAGTCAGGGCTTCTTGACCTTTCAGCAGCATGAGAATGACAGACTGTTGCGATATCTTAGCTTAATTTGAAATGACCTGGATGAAGTCATTATTTAATTTTTGCCTTCAATCCTTCTTACTATGTTTTTCTTTTCTTGGTGAAAACTGATGACTTTAATTATAGAAAACTAATAATAACATAAGAAAGGTATAGTATAGAATGTTCATCATTGCTATATGAAAAGAAATATTTGAAAATGATCTAAGAATAAGTGTCACAAAACAGTGAAAGTAGAGAAAAAGTGCTGGAAACTCCACGTAGGAGTTCTCCCAGTGTAACAGTCATAATACATTCACAGAGACCTGAGGTTTAGGTCATAAATGACACTTTAATACTTTGGCTTTAGCAAATTGTCATTTCTTATATCAACTTAATACATATAAGCTGAATGTTACTGAATGGTAGATTTTTTAAGAGAGAGAGAGAGAGAGAGAGAGAGAGAGAGAGAGAGAATGTGTGTGTGTGTTTACAGGAACCCAAATACCTATGTGCACATTGATGTGTAGAGGACAGAGTACAATGTCTCATGTAGTAGACATCCATCTTTGTTTGAGATAGTGTCTTGAATTGGTCTAGAACTTTCACAAGTAGATTAAAATGGCTGACCAGCAATCAGCAGGGATCCTCCTTCACTGCCTTCTCATGGCTGACATTACAGGAGTAAATCACCACATGCGATTTTTTTTTTAATGTTGAAAAATAAGTTCTCACACCTATGAGGAAAACATTTTACTACTAAGCCACTAGATTTTGCTTACATTGTACTTACAATTTTGTTTTGGGTTTGGCAGGATATAATTAAAACATAAGAAACATTCCTATAAAAATAATTTCACCCCGATATCAAAGGCATAGGTGAACCAGCCCCTGAGGGTATGCATGTGGGAGAGCTGACCCAGCCCCTCACTTGCTGCAGTACTTAGAAGAGTTGCCCCTGTGCCTTGACTAGGCAGCAAGGTGGATCTGACTACACAGGTGTGGGCCTGGGTGAGATATTTAAAGAGCATGAAAGCAGAAGAGCTGACCCTGTTTCCTGCTGATGGGTAGCACTGGGTGGTCTAGCCCAAGCAGTGCTGGAGATCTCACCCTGGGGTGCAAAAACAGGAGACCTGACACATTGTCCAACTCAGCTACCACCCTTGCCAAGATCCAGGGCTTGAGTTTGCGAACCACAGAATCTATATCATCTGCAAATGGTTGGGTGGTCCAAAGATGCAGGAACTCCATAACAAAGAGCAGCAACAGGATAACCAGAAGGAGGCCTGATGAGGGTTCAAGACTGATGGTATCTCAGAAGCCAGAGATCTCAAACCAAACTACTGACTCATTTCAGTGAATGTTTGCGAATAAAGATGTATGGACAGAGTGATATACTGTGTGACATGCTGTGACATATTACAGCTTCCATGATAAGGTATTTTCTATGCTTTTTTGTCTGATTATTTGTGTGAATTTTTTGTTTGTTTTGTGGGGAAGGTTGCATATCTTCCAAAGGGCAGATATGAGGGAATGATAAGCAAGTTTGGGGTGTATGATCTAATACTTGCAAAGAATCAATAAGTTAAAAAAACTACTTTTATGAAACAAATAATTTTTTAAGTTGTCTAGTACTATACTCTTAATAATCACTATTGTACATTTTATCATTGTAAAATGAAAATATCTAAGAAATAAAAGACACCTTCAAAACAACACCATGATCAATAGTAGCTTTTTTGGGGGGAGCAAGCTCACATTTCTGAGAAAACTGAGTCTGGGGTTATTGAAAGAGAGGAAGGAGTGATATTGAGTTATAAAGTGAGTAAATAAATAAACTTAATTGAAAAAAAGAAAGCAAAAAGTGCTCTTACCCATAGAACTATCTCTCCAGATAGTTTATCAAAATTATCTTATTATGCTGATATATCAGCTTCCAGTGTGTTTAGCTTCAATCACGGAGTCTAGATATACTTACTTGTCACACTCTGGAAGAAGAATACCCTGTTAGTCTTTCTGATGAGACAGATGGATTACCTCAAGATCGGAAGCAGTCTGTCAGTGGAGTGCATCATGGATCTCTGTGAGAGCACTTCTCTTCCAGAATAATGGTTCCCACCACAGGCATGCCCCTCTTTTAGATGAACTTGAATGAGTTTCTCAAGCCCTAAAGGTAAATTGGAAGATTTACTCACCACTAGACATACATGAAATCTAAACTAAATTCACTTTAATCTAACAAATGATTTTCATTATTCAACAGTTGCATATGGTATGTTTTGGCCATAAATTGTATGTGTATACCAGAACAAAAGGAAAAATATTTTATTCTAAGAGTCTGGGTGGTGATGGCACACAACTTTTCAGCCAGCACTTGAGAGACAGAGGCAGGCATTTCTCTGATTTCAAGGTCAGCTTTGTCTACACACAGAGAGAGGGCCAGTATTGTCAGGGCTACACAAAGAAATCCAATCTTTAAAACAAAGGGACAAACAGTTCACTAACATATTTTAACATACATCAAAACTAAGTGTCTTGAACAAACTCACAAGGGTATTCAGTTATATATTTTAATGTGGCCACTTAACTGAATTAACAATTTATTAATAAATGACGATCTATAAATTTAACAATTCTTTGGAGACTCAGTGCATGGTAGTTCTAAAAAAAAAGTTGGAAGTCCATCCCTATACTTCACATAGTAACTCTCTTTTGGTTGTTAGCTGTTTGTATCATAGCACTACCACAGAAGTACCCAACAAGCCACAGAACAAAATAAGAACATCTTCAACATTAACCAAGCAATAAGCAGCACCATTTCCAATTTTACACTTTATCTTTATTGCATTCAACTCTATCACAAAGCTACTGAATAATCAGTCTCCACATCTGAACAATACTCAAAAACGTCTCCTCATGACTGAAGACAGTACTACAATATAAGCAAGGATTATAGTCGAGAGCAAAGGTCATAGCATTAAGTTATTCTTCCTGCCATATTCAAACCGTATTCCCATAGTTAAAACACATGTCGGTATGTTTTATTATGGATCTTTAGTATGGGAAGTTTGATCAAAAATGTCTGGAAAATGAATATAAGTAATCAAGACCCGGCTTTCTGTGACACTAGCTACTTGCACGTGTCAACAAGGTTCTGAATGAACAAAGCTTTAAACAAATGCAAATTTTGTATCCCGTGCTTTCCTTATAGGGAGATTATATGTGAAAATGCAATGTTACATTCAGGAAAGCTGTCATACAGACACGAGTGTCATCTGTGCTGATTTAGCTCATACAGAAAATGAACTTGTAGTCCACCATAGTTTAACTGTAGCCATAACACTTAATAGTTACATACATATATGCAATTTGCCAAATGTTTTCACTTACAAAGCTCACGGGGTCAGAGATGAATATTATATTAAAGATGATTGGAGAGGATAAAAAATTAACTACCAGAGGTTTCATCATAATTACTGTTAGCTGTGAAGAACACAAAATTCTCCTAGTTGATGTTATAAACTGAAATGCCATCCAATAAAGTAATATAATAATAATAATACAGCTTTATTTCAAATTCAAAAATGTTTTGTAATCTATTGTGTTAGATAATATTTAAGTAAAAGTCAGTTTTTAAAAGCCACATATGCAGTCAACCCTCCATTTTAAGAGACCATTGCTTAGGAACAATGAGCATTAGATATAGATTTTACTGGGGAAATCATCCACGGCAATTAAAATTTGAAATAATTAGAGTTATTCATCTAAAATGAATTTCATTGATTTTGTAGCATCCTTCAAAGAACATGTTCAGAGCTGGGAAGATGGCTCAGTGGGTAGAGTTCACTTCACAGCCATGAGTACCTGGATTCAGATCCCTAGCACCTATGAAAAGCTGGGCATAGTGGGGGCTGCTTTGTAATGTCAGTGTTGAGAGGAAAGCTGAAGTAGCAAGGGACCCAGTATCTGTAGAAAAGTAGGCTAAAGAGTGACAGAGGATGTGTATAACACACATCATACACACACATACACACACAAATACACACACCAACAAACAGTTAGACACTCACATATACACATATACACATAAACACAGAGATACAGAGACACACACATGAACACACATACATGTATAAATACACACAGGCACAAACACGCACACACATACACGGACATATAGATACACACATATCTATACACAAAGGCACAATATACACATACTCAGAAATATACATAAATACTCAGACACACAGAGATACAGAAACATGCACATGAATATACATATATATATGCATGCATGCATACATACATATACATACAGGCACAAACACATAACACAAACATACACATAGACATACAGAAGACACATGGATATATATATGCACACAGAGACACATACACCCACATACATATAGGCACAAACACACATGCACATAAACATACAGAAGGCATGTGGATATACAGATGCACACATATACAAATATACACACATAAATACACATATACACACAGAGATAAACATATATACATACTCATACACATAAACACTAAGACACACAGATATACCTGCACACACACACACACACACACACACACACACACACAGATACGGAGAGATACATGCATCAAGACACATTTACACAAACACATGTAAAACTACACATACATGCAAACATACACATGGACATAGGGACATATACAGCTTTTCATATGGCTTTTAGTGTTGTTCTTCCCTTCCTTAACCTTGTCTTTTTATCCCATCTCTCTCTAATCTCTCTATAACATACTTTATTTTCCCTTCCTTAGGAGATCCTCTCTTACCCCATTATATCATTCTACCTTTATGGTTATTCTTATCAAAACATACATATCTAAAGCTGAAATTCTAACATCCAAACTGAGAAAGCATGCACTATTTGTCTCTTTCAGTTTGGGTTATCTCACTCAGAATGTTTGTTTACAGTCCTGTTCACATATCTGCAATTTCCTGATTTTACTTTTCTAATTAACTGAATCATATTCTGTCTTATAAATGTACTACGTTTTCATCATCAATTCATCAGTTTCTGTGCATCATGGATGTTTTTATTATGTAGAATCAGCAACAGAGGAATAAGTATGAACCTGTGCAGAAAGATATAGGGCCAGCTCAGTATGTGCCCATGAGTGGTATAGCTGACTTTGTGATAAATCAATTATTAGCTTATGGTACTAAAGTTATTCTTGAAAGCCAAGAGTCATGTGAGTGAAATGCTGGACCTGGAAGGGCATCTCTGTTCTGATGTGATCAATAGGAAGAAATTGCATTAGATAGAAATCAGTGGGTGAATATCCATGAAGTTCACCCTCTCATTTCATATATTTGTCATTTACTCTAGGAATGGTAATTATTATGATGGGAACAAAACTAGGGACCCAACTAAGTTTCCAATTAGATTGACGATCTCATTCTAACTCCCTCATAAAGGTAGGATGGTGTTGGTTCAAGGGTAAGCTAGCACTGGAACATGTACCATTTTCAAGCACAGCACCCACAAGTAAACAGCAAAGCATAGGTAGGTATTGCCTAAAGGCAAAACATAACTAATTCCAGCAGAGAAATACAAGCCTTCAGTGCCTGCATATTAGTCACTGGAGTGTGGTTACAAATGTTTCAAAGTAACTGCAATGAAGGGTTTTGAGAAAACTGAAAATTGAAAATATACTAAAAGATGGAATTTAACGGAAATGTTTGGATACAAGAAAAGAAAGAGGGGTTGGGGATTTAGCCCAGTGGTAGAGCCCTTGCCTAGTAAGTGCAAGGCCCTGGGTTCTGTCCTCAGCTCCAGGAAAAAAAGAAAACAAAAGAAAAGAATGAAATAGAAAAATAGAACTTAAAAATTCATACAGAAAAAGCAATACCCAAAGTAAGAGATTAGTCTCCTGAAGATAGAGATATAAGAGAAACTAGGAAAAGCTACAGAAAGCAAAAAGGGAGGGTAAAAAAGAAAATTACTGGTAAAATAGGAAGAATGTTATGGACACGGTGCAAAGATTTCATATCTAGATGGAATCCCAAAGGCCGGAAAGGGAGCAAAAGCAGCTGCAGTCGACAGTTGCACTACACACACTTCCACGGCTCTGAAATCCAAAGGGAACACTGACAGAGGCCAGCCTGGCTGCCTTAGGGAAAAAAATGACTGTGCCTTTGCACCACAGTAAATCTTTAAAGCATCTGGAAACAAAGATATATTACCTTTACCAGGACATCAATACAATAAAGGAGAGATCCCATCTCTTCAGAAAGAAATTCACCCTTAACAAGCTGAAAACACCTTGCCAATCTAGAAAATAAAATTGTTTCAAGCATAAAAACGGGAAGAATGGTTCTGGGAGAGATAAATGCCAGAGCTGAAACTGGAGCTTGACCATGGTTCTCATATGGCAAAAGGAGAGAACCAAATACCTCTTAGGAGTTGTCCTCTGCCTACCATAAGAGCTCCTTCCAATCTTAAGCCATACTAAGTAAGCAAATGGAATAAGAACATTCGTACCCAAAATACTGGAAAAGCTCACCACCAAGAGGTCCACTCTGAAAGAGACAGAAGAGTATTCTGGGGAAAAGAGACATTGACACATTCCCTAAATCCTACATAAACTATTTTATTTTTAAATCTTTGTTTAATTCATTGAGAATTGTAGACAATATATTTAGATCATAGTCACCTCTTCCCCAAGTCCTCCTTTAAGTTTCTTCTCTATCTAACCTTGTGTCCTCGTGTGTGTGTGTGTGTATCTGCATTTGTGAGAGTTTGTATGTGTGTATCTGTATGTCCATGTGTTGTGTATCTGTGTATGTTTGAGTGTATGTATGTATATGTGTTCCCGTGTGTGCTTGTGTGTGTATGTGTGTGTGTGTGTGTGTGTGTGTGTGTGTGTGTGTGTGTGTGTGTGTTCAGGTAGTCCCATTTGTGCTGGCTACATAAACATGGATGAGAGGACTTCTTCTCCTGCATGCTTCACTTATGAGAGGCTGCACTCGTAAAGAGCTACCTAGCCCTTGTAGCAGCTATGATTTATTAATATCTCTTCAGCTGGGTATGGAGGACACTTCATACTCACCTTTCTTTTACATGCTGGGATTTGATCTGGCTTAACTTTCTCAGGTGTTGTGTATGTCATCACACTCCGGGTGAGTTCATAAATGAGATTTCTCTGCTGTGTTCGGTAGTTACTGTCCTTGGCACCCGACTGCCGTTAATTTGTACGCTCTTTCCATCCTGTCTTCCACAGTGACTCCTGTGCCTCTGAGTGGGGGAAATGATACAGATGCCCCAATAAAGACAGACCATTCTCAATTCCTACAATAACTATTTAAAGAAACCTGAAGTGCAGAATAGCAACAGTGGTAATATGAATAACAAAATGCAATAATTCTATACTTGCTGAGTCAAAAAAGGTGAAGAAAGAGGAACATAATATAGGTTCACAAATAAAAACCAATAGCAAAATATAAAATATAAAATATAAAAACTGCATCAAGCAATAATATAATAAATAACCCTTATGAACATGGATGCAAAAATTATTTAAATCACGTAAGAAAATTAATTTAGAAAATATATTGCAGATCAGTGCCATAAATCTTATTCTAAGACATTGAAGGTGGTTTAGTATGTTAAAGGAATCAAGTTGACACATTAACAAATGAAAACAGACCATCATAATAAAAATCAATAAAGTGTAGAAACATCAAAACATAAGAAAAGGAATTCTCCAGCATTGCAGGTCTGAAGGACTGGTTTTTGCTAATGACTTTGTGATGAATGTGTGAATTCACAATGCTGTTAGTATTTCATTATTCTCTTCGTGGTGGTTATTATGAAATATATACTCACTTTTGAAGAGCAGTCTTTTCAGTGTACTCTTTCTACACTTTATTTGTTTTGTTGTTGTTTTGCTTTATTTTAATGTTATTTTGGCATTAAACTGATAATATAACTAAGGATTACCTTCAACTGCTCAGTGTTCTTCCTCTATCACCCAAGTGCTTCCATTATGGATATATACCATCACAGCTGACACATTCAAGTATATTCTTCAGATTGCCAATGACTAGGATATTTTAATAAAATTTTACTTAAAATAGTAATAAACTTTTTAATAAAGCAATAATAATATATCAGCTTTCAAAACAGTGCAATGAGCTCTATCACATACACACGCTTACACATGCACACACACACATGCTCACATATGCACATACACACCCACTGCAATAAATCAACTACCAACACTATTATCAATTTGCTTTACAGAAATAGTTCGAAAACAGAACACTGCTCAAGAAGCCAAAATTTTAATGAGAAAGAAAACTGTAGAAAGTCAGTAAATTCTTAAGATTTTCTTCCCGTAGACAATTGTTTAGATGTGGCACCTACCCTGACAGATATTCCATGTGGGGACTACCACTAGAAAACACTGAGGAACCAGCAAATACTCTGTCAATTTGTGAAGCTAAAATGGAAAAAACAGTTTGGATATAATGAAAGTAGAATTTGAGGGTGGAAGATAGACAACTAAATTTAGTTTGTTCAGACTGATTCACAGAGACTTGTTCTGCATGGCCAAAATATAAGAAGTTAAGCAGAACACTTCTAATGGGCAAATCCATATTTCTTCCACCTATACTACTGGAGTTCAAGAGTTACTAAAGGATAAGTAGCCCATCATCTCAATCTAGAGTAGAAAGACAGAAGAAGTGTAGTCAAAAGAAAGCCATGCTAGTCATAAAACCAAATAAAAAATAGCACCAAGAATGACCTCATGGTCAAGTCACCACTGACAGTGATATGACATTTCCCCTGAGTATAAATCTCAGCACAAGAATTATACAATTATATAATTCCATAGAAACCCCAAGGGCGAAAACTTGCATCTTTACGGTAAGCAATCAATTAGGTCATTTTGAGGGGCTTTAGATATTCTTCAAATGCTTGGTCTCAGGAAATGATTTTTGTTTGTAAAAGATGATTTGAATATATTTTACCATAAATATACATCTATATTTGTATCAATGATTAAACTACTTAATAAAACTTAGGTCAAACCTTAGAAATATTGGAAACATTTTGGTATCATGAAGGATGAAATATAATGGTAAATGTATCAACCATAAATATATGGGTACAAAAGGAGAAGGGAGTCATGCAGTCTCTTTGTGTTGTGGAAGACAAGTTCATGTAGTTGTTTGTTAGGTACAAAATGCTACGTGTCGCAAAGGGTGATATCTGCAACCCTAGGGATATTTTATACAGATCATTTATACACTGACATCATTCATAATGACCTAAATCTGAAAAATAACCAAAGTGCCTTGGGTAGATGATAGTGTAAATAACCAGGTACATGCATGTGATATACTACTGAGAAAGAAGAAGGGATGAATTACAAGGCTGTGACAGGACACAGATGAGCCTAGCATGTGTAATAAGAAGTGAGGAAAGTCCATCAGAATAAGCCGTGTGCCTGAGAATCCCAGTTACAGGATGTCCTGAAAAAGACAGGTCTCTAAAAATATTAAACTCATTAAGCTGTCTGAGATTCTGGATGACAGGAGAGTGATTACAGATAAGATAAATGTATGCCAGTGAAACTCTTATTCTTAATACTAATTTCATGTACACATGACGTTCATCAAAATCTATAGAAATTTACAGCATAAAAATGGAGCATATGCAATTTTGGAAACAAAAGAACACTGGAGCTTTAAGGGGAGAAAGTGAAGATTTTGACAATGGTCTCCAACAATATTTCAAGTGTATGAAATAATTTCTCAAAATGAGCTAGAATTAGGATGTACTCCATTTAGTAAATCATTAGTCACTTTTGCATCAATTTGATCAGATAACTTAAGAGGGAATTTAGGTTAGTTTACAATTTCAGAGGGTTCAGGGTTTTTTGTTTGTTTTTGTTTTTTGATCCTTGGACAGGACATGATAGTGCTGGGAACATGTGATAGAGAACCTTTGTAACATCCAGCTGAATAGGCAGCAAAGAAAGAGAAACAGGAAGCAAGAACAAGACACATACATAGACCCACCTCAGTGATCTCTACTGCCTAGGTTCTACCTCCTAAAATTTCCACAGCCTTCCCATATAGTTCTCCCATCTGGAGGCATAGGCTTCACCACATATACTTCTGGAGACATTTCATACTCGAATTATAACAGTGAAGTTATTTATTATATAACAATTTTAATACGTCTATGAGTAATATAACTAAATGAATAAGTTCATGATCAACAGGCAATACGATCAGAAGATTCACTGTTGAGATAGTTCTATGTGAAGAAGTAAATGTAAATAGTCAGAACATTAATATGATACTGAATAAAAGTTGCATATGACCATAAAATGAAATGTTTTGTTTAAATATATATATGAACACTTACATATAATGACAGGAGAATAGCTCAGCTATAGAGCACTTAACCAACATATATAAAAACTTCGAATTGGAACCCATGAATCAGTAAAAACATATAGAAATACCTATAGGTGTATACACATAGGAGAACCAATAAACTTATTTTTCTCTACTGGTAAATGACTGGATAAAAAAGAAATGATACCCTAACACCAGTTGGTGTATATGTAACCGACATATTGGATTCTGATGAAGAAATGAAGGCTTCTTTGGAAATAGCTGGTTCTAAGTGAGGGAGAAAATAAGCAAGAAATCCAGGAGTATCTTGAGATGAAGAAAATGAGGTTTTCTTAAAATTAATGAAGCTCATTAAATGGAGGCAACAGAAAGAGACTCCACTGGATGATGGTGGATAAACGTGAGTAACAAACAGTAACGCTGAAGTAACGCTCAAATATCAAACAAATGTTAATGAAGCCATGCAAATTAATAACTATGAAATTGAATCAATTTATAAATGGTATGAAAGACTCAATCTCCCATGTAGCATTTACCAATAAATTGCTTAGTTATTCTAACAGAGCAGGAAAATAACCTACTCTCCTGTAAGTACAAACTACAAACTGTACATTGTCTACCTTCCTATGAGTGTGTGTGTGTGTGTGTGTGTGTGTGTGTGTGTGTGTGTGTGTGTGTGTGTGTGTGTGTGTGTTGGTAACTAAGAGGACATTATAGACAACTTGTCAACTTAATCTACGAGATAAATCTACCACCAACAGGAATGAACCATGTGATAAAAATGCTACTTTACTTCTTTGCATAGAAGCTCATGGGTGTTGTTGGGTAGAGAGAGAGTGTGTGAGAGTGAGGGGCATATTAGAAAGGTGGTATGCAAATCTAGTGCGTGGAAAGTTCCTGAAACCTATGAGGGTGACTCTATGGAGGACTTAGAGTAACAGTGGATAAGGACATACAGGCCATCCTTTGAAGCCAGTGGTAGGAATGGGTTATAGATGGTTGAGCTGCTGGCCAAAGGGGACACAAGAAGATCCCAAAACATCCCAGGCTGATACTAGGACAGAGGGTTGCACTCCAAAAACAGTCATCAGGGTACCATTGCCAAGAACATTCATACATCTAATTAAACATAGAGAGGTCAAGTTGGTGCCTTCATGGATCCTCCATTCCCACCTCCTATCTCTTTGGTGCTAGGAGGTACATTTTAGACTATAGAAAGAGAAACATGGACAGAAGCACAACCACAAAATTCCTCATATACAATCTGTCCTGCCTGAACGATGTGCTGAGGCAATCGTGGCACAGACCTTGTGAGCATGGCCAATTAATAACTGGTTAAAGTTGAGGTCCACACCATGAGAGCAAACCTATGTCTTGCCTGAATGTCCAGGAACTAGAGACCGGATATCTTAGATATCTAGGGTGGAACCAAATACAACTGGCAAAACAAACAAGCAAACAAAAAACCCCAAAACATCAAAAAATGAATGAAATGATTTTTAATGATATTCTTCTACATCCATAGATTCATCCCTTGTTCAATTACCATCAAAGATGCTTCTTCCAGCTGCAGATGGGAGCAGGTAGAAAGACCCACAACAAGCCATTCCTCAGAGAGTCTGAATTGGCGATCTCTATAGGCTACCTCCCATCAAAGCTCTGGGAACTCCACAGAAGAGTGGGAGGGAAGACCGTAGGAGTAAGAAGGGATGGAGGTCACCCGGAGAACATGGTCTACTGAATCAAGTAAGCAGGGCTCACGTGGGCTGACAGACTCTGAAGACAAGCGTGAATCTGCATATACGCTGTGGCTGTTAGCTTGGTATTTTGGTCGGGCTTATAACATTAAAACAGGTATGTCTCTGATTCTTGCTTAATCCTGAACTCTTTTGTACTGTTTGAATGGCTTGGCCAGCCTCCATATAAGGGAGGTTTGCATATTGCATATTGTTTTATTGTGTTTTGCTGTTGTCTCTTGAAAGACTGCATTTCCCTAAAGGGAAACAGAGTGAGAGTATATGTGGGGAAGAGAGGAGGTGGAGAGGGACCTGGAGGAGTGGAGTGAGAGGAAACTAGTTGGATGTGTTGTATGAGAGAAGAATCCATATTCAATTAAGAATAGAAATCTTATAACCACAGTCTAACAACTGTAGGCAGAATCAAATTGAAACCTTCCAGCATTACATGACCAGTAGTCACTAAGTTAACTAAGGACACATCACACACACACACACACACACACACACACACACACACACAGACACAGACACACACACACATGCATGCACACACACCACAAGTATACGCTCACCACACACACACACACACACACACACACATACACACACACACACACACATCCCAAACTAATAACAATAACACCCAGGTACCATAAGCAAGAGGAGCCTGAGGAACAAACACTAACTTTATGAAAAATCGCCCAAAATAAGGAAACTGGAATTAAACCATGGGCTATAGTTTATAATGTGTTAATATCAGTATGCAGATTGGTACAATATATTCTAATAAAGTATAAATGCAGGGAAGTATATGGAAAACATAACACCACTTGCTTATATATTCTATATTGTACAAAATATAGGCTTATTCATAATAAATTTTATGAAAAAAGTGGCTTAGCAGAAGTCTAAGGTAGCTATTGGTTTCTTCAATAGTGAAAAAAATCTCAGTATTCATTGAATTCTCATCTCAGCGTCTCTTTCAAGAAAGTAACTTTTAGCCCTGTATCCTGGTTAATGGGAGTTGCATACATTTCTTTAAATTTAAAAATGTTCTTTTAGAGCTGTAAGCAGTAGCATCACTGAAAGTAGTCTGTGTGAAGCTAAGTTCTGGGGCCTCCATCACTCATGTAACAGGCTGCAGATTACTCAAAACAATGAGTTCAATGATCATGTCCTACCTTACAACTAGATATTTACTTCTTTGCTAAAGAGGAACAAGAGATAGCTGGACTACGACCAAAAAGGTAGACATAGTCCCTTTCAATGTTTCCATGGTAAATAATATATAAATGCATAAAACATATTTCAAATTCATGAGATTATAATATGGAAGTAATATTTGCATAATATGATTCTAAATAATCTAATTTTCTTCTTTTCTAATTTAAATTCTAAATCAACCCAGAGATGGGTTCCTGGACCACTTGTTTTGTCTACAAAATGTCATTTCTATTGATTTGCTCTCAGTCACATGTCTTCAGCATATAATGCCTATCAGTATAAAACACAGCCCCGAGAAACTCAATGTTGCACCTATTATTTATTTAAAAACAATACAACCCATCACAAGTTTGAGTTTTTCAGGGGGATTATTCTCTAAGAAGTGTTTTCATTCTTTTCTAAGCGAGGATTACTTGCATTAACCCTATGAATCGGAATTAGGTGATGGCTGTGGGATTTTTATTTAATGAGAGTCAATAGAATACTTCCAAAAGCACTTTCAGATCACGTTAAGCAAATATGCAAGTAAGATAAGAAGAAAGGAGATGGTTCACTTTTGCCACCATAATATGCTACTCTATTCTTATTTCATAGTAAGATTGGTGGTGGCTTCATCCTCACTGAACCAAAGTCTTTAGCAACCTTTTCAGAAAGGAATGCTTCAACTATGCACCTTGTTAATGAGAATTAGGTACTTTGGATCAGCCTAGCCCGCATAGATTGCATTTCCTTGTTGGTGAATAATCTGTTTGCACAGTTGCGTCTTTCTTTATCCACTCTCATATTTAGGTCTAAGACTCTCACTGTAAAGCCAAGGTGGCCTTTTTTTCTTTTTCCTTTGGCTTGCTCTTCCTTCTGTTCTTGGGTCCTTAGAACAGCATCTCTCAATTTTGAAGATGCGTCTTCTAGTTTTATTAATGAATCTCATATTTCTTTCTCAGCAGAGTGTTTAGTTTGAGGAAACCACAGGAAAAGACTTCCAAGATGTGAAAAACAGTTTATCTTTATAAAATATAACTTCACATATGTAAAAAGCAACCCATCATGACAGCCCTGTCTGTGTGCTGTGTGTCTCTGCACAGGTGTGAGGCTGGTCTGGGGTTTACATTGAAAAACAGACTTTGGATCTTCTTCAATTACAGAGGTAAAAAGTCATATCCTGCCCTAAAGAGCACTAAGTATGTACCCTCTGCTTTGCAGTAAATCCAGATACAATTCACCTTGCATCCTTACAAGCCTTTATGACATCTAGTTACAGTTACGTTGCTTTAAAAATAATGCCAGGTCTACACAATAAGACCTTGTCTCAAAAATAAAGTAATTAAAATAAAATAAGATAATGAAGTTGGCACTGCTGTGTCACTTTGTTTCCTTACATAAAGTTTTTGTATGTTGTTTGGCTTGAGGTCCTTTTCTAAGAAAGATATGTCTTTAGACAATTTTTTCTCCTGATAGTTTCATGAAGCTATAAAGTGCTTCCTTTTAGTTTTTGTTTCTGTGCATTTTAAAGGCATGCCTCTCACCTTTGATAGGATGTTTACTAGTTTATATATTTATACTTTATATTTAAAAGTTTATATATTTTAAAAATTAGATAATTAATGGAATTATAATTAACTTTTGTATGAGATGGAAGCAAGAGCCAGCAATGATTTCCCATTGCTGTGGAACTAATTGTCCTAAATTTAATAGTTAAAGTAAACAAAACATTTCTCATTAATTTCCTGAGTTTCAGTAGATGCAGTCAAGAGATAGCACAACCATGCCTTGCTCAGGGACTCACAAATTGATATCAAGCTCATAGCTGAGCTGAGTTCTCTCCTATGGAGCTCAGTGTCATTCTCTGAGTCCACTGCTGGGAAAGCTCTTTGTCCTGAAGTTATGGAGCCCACTCTTTTCCTAGTTTTGGGCATCTATTCCTTTCACTTTACAGAGTCTTCCTTCCTGCTCTTGTCAGAGGATCTTTCCTGCTCTTAAAAGAAAATGTCTACTTTAAGCCAGTAGGAAAGCATCTGTTAGCACTATGTCTTGTCCTTTAAAAGGATTTGATTGATAAGCATATGCATGCTCAATAAAATGTTTTGATCAACTTAAAGCTCTCTGATTTAGGGACTCTGATTATATGTACACAGTACTCTTGTTGCGTGCCATCTAACCTACTTTGGGGAGTGAAAACCCATAGTTCCCCCAAATTCACTGGTTCAAGCTACTACTAGTGGGGTAATACAGAGACCAAACAATCTTGGAAGAATCTTAGAAATTGCACATTGGCGTCTAATGTCACCTTTATCTCTATGGAGAGCCATATGGCCCAGTCTTATTGTGTTCCTTTTTTTATTTCCTCAATATTTACTATAGTCAGCCTGCTCATGAATACAATTTTCACACTGTATGATTTCTTTCTAATATCCTTACTCAGTTTCATAGTGTATTTTCCTTATTTCATGACATTTTAAGAACTACAATTTTATGATAGCTCCTGGTATCAGGTGTATTGTTTTTATATCCTTATCCTAGTCAGAACCTTCTCAGGTATTCTTAGAACTTATACTTGCATTTGAAGTGTAGACATTGTTGACATAAATTGGGGAAAAAACCACTTAGGTATGAAAAATGTGCCTTTAATAATTCATTAATGTTGCCCTAGATATTTTTCATCTTCAATACATATCAATATGCTAAGGTTTGCATGAATACTTCAGTTTTAATTTTACCTATTTATTTTGTATTTTGATCATCTATAGATAGGCTACTTAAGTAGTACTTATAAACTATAAAATGTCAGTTATTTTTGTTACTAGTCATTGTTTTTATTTTGCTTAGTACTCTAAATAATTTTAGAAATTTAAAACCTCTCAGTGTGATATTACATAGACAACTAGTCAGTAAAATCAGGGTAATGTTCCTTCCTTTCTTTTGATGTATTTGATTTTCTAATTAGAATATTAATAAAATAATAGATGAGAACAGCAACAATTTGCATCTATGTGGTACTGTTAAGGAGGGTTTCAGTGTTTAATCATCAGTAAAGAAACAGACTCTGGTTTGAAAATAATGTAAATAGTAATGAGTGTGAGGACTGGTATTCCAGATGCTTGTCAATATGCAATACTGTCTTTGTCCTTCAGGGGCCATTGGGAGTCACAGGATGTAAAACCTGTAAACTACATAGTCCAGTTTTCACCCTGCAGACATAGACAAATTTAAGTGTGATCAGTGCTGCAGTGAATTGACAGAAGATAAAAGAAAACAAACTAAAAACAGAGAAGGCCACATAAATGACTATCAACAACAGGTATTTGTTTGTTTGTGTTTGTTTTTAGAAAGTTTTGGCTGAGCCCTGAGGATTAAGCATGTCACTGATGGTGGAAAGTAGAATCACTGAGGACAGATTGTTTCTCTAAAAGCCTCTAGATTATTTTTCTAAATGATCTTGTAGATGTTCGTTCAACTGGGCTGTGCTGTGTAAGCACCTCACTGTACAAAATGATATTCCATTTTAAATACAGAGAGACTTCACTTTCAAGAAGCGTCCTAATCAAGTCAGTATGCTGGTTGCTTGGAGTGCTTCTAATAAACATTAGAAATATGAGGAGCACAATTGGCTTTCTGTCCAAGATAAAGTTGAAAATAACAATGACTTCATTTTTTTCTGAGAAATAGATTGTTGGTATGTAGTGACCAAGGATACAAATAGGCAGTTCCTGTTGGTAATTAAAACAGGCTTGAAAAGCAGTAACTATTAAATCGAAACATTAGGATAAAAATCATGATTATAGAGACAATGGATATATTATTATTGAGGCACAGGATAATGGCAAGCTTCCAGGTAAATACAATGTCAAGGTATAAGTTCTCAGGAGAAGGTATGGCCCACAGTAGTCCTGTCTAGTCAGAAATGATCTGTTCACTTATAATTTACCATAGTGTAACTTGTTATTGCTAGACTAAATGGGAAAGAATGGTGCTCTGGGAACTGAAATAAAGGCTTTGGCCAGATTCACATGGCAACAAAGCTCTTTTGATCCAAAACCTTACTGTTCCTTTATCTGATAACCACCCTTCCTCCACTGCTGCCTCTGCTGAATCAGAGATTTCAGTGATTATTCCCTCTGAGGAAACAAACTGATGATCCCTCACAGTTCCCACTCTTCACAGTTATTACCGTAATGAGTCAAATCACTGGACTTAGTTCCCCAAATTGAAGTAGGTCAAGGAGGAAGCAAGTGCATAAGAAGCAACTGGAACAACTTACATTCTTGAGAAAGACACAGATACCCAATTATTGGGGTCCCTTGTGGTTGAGTTAGGGAAAGGCTGTAAGAAGCTGAAGAGGAGGACAACCCCATAGGAAGACCAGCAGCCTCAACTAATATGGACTCCTGAGATCTATCAGACACTAAGCCACCAACCACGCAGCATAAACAAGCTGGTCTGTGGTCCCCAACACATAAACAGCAGAAACTGCCTGGTCAGACCTCAGTAGGAGAAGATGTGCCTAATCATTGAGAGACTTGAGGCCCTAGCGAGTGGGGAGGCCTGGTGGTGGTAGTCAGGGGACATCCTCTTGAAGACAGGAGTAAGAATGGGATCAGGAACTGTGAGAGGGCAGACTGAGAGGGGGCAACGACTGGACTATAAAAAGTAAAAGTTATAAAAATTAAAGACAAAATGTTTCTATGAATGATAGATTCTGGAGTTGTTAGATCAGAGAAAAGGATATGTGTTAAGTTTATCCACATGTAGTAGTTATGAAAACTCTGTTTTAAGATTATATTATTTACTATTTGAGCTCAGGTAGCTGAAAATGGCACTGAGAATTTGCTGAAGGCAGTTAATGTGAAGCAAGCAGCACATTTAAAAAAAGGTAAAATATGAGAATGGCTTTGGAATGATGCAGTAAAAAGAAGCTTCTAATTGATCAGACATTTTTAGAGTAAAGTTCAAGTTAAGTCATCAGATTAAACAACCACAAATTGCTTCCTTTTTATGTGAGAGTAAAGAGAACAAAAACTGAGAAAGAGGAAAGACACTCAAACATTAGCCAGATACTATGTCTAATTTGATGATCGATTCAAAACCATTATACATACTTCTCTCCTCGAAATGGCTGATTACTTCTGAATATCTTTGACTTTACTTTTGTTTTCTTTCATTTTTCATCATAGATACTAGTTTTTTTAGTATTTACATTTATTCACCAATTTACCCAACTTTGTAGAATTTGATAATGATAAAAGGAAAGAAAATGTGGAATTTAATAACAAAAATATAGGATGTTTCTTTATTTGTGATAAAGTGTGTGTGACCGTATTCTTTATGAACACTAGTAAAATCTTAGGAACAAAACTGATAATATTTCAACTAAACCATATTTTCATGAGTTAATATTAAAAGTGATGGATTGTACCTGATATATTTTTCTAGAAGTCAGCAATTATCAGAGCAGTCTGTGTCCTTTTTCATATTGAAAGGCTGTAACAGAATCTTCCCACCAATTGAGAGTCAGCTGAACCCTACAAATGAGGTGTGCGTGCAAAAGACTGGAGGATAGGCTATTGACACCAGAGACCAAATCCACATGTCTACACCGGTTACAGGAGCATAGATGTAGGCTGGTGCAAGACATTTCTGGACATTGTAAGACATGCCCAGGTCAGTGGTACAAGGATCAGAAACCAGAGGTGACTGTGGTCTTGATAGTCTAGTTTTTTTATTTCCTGAAATTTATCCTCTTTCTCATCTTGCACCCCCTCTCAGAAGCAGTAGAATTATGAAAAGATTCAGACAATATAAAAAAGATTAAGAACAGGCTTCCAGAAAGTAGGGAAAACTCCTTCCAAACATCCCTCAATCAAGCAAAATCCTTGACAGCATACACTGTGGTCTCCATGCCTATGTGGCCTCAGTTTTCCTTTAATTATTGTGTTGATTGCTGCTGTTAATTAAAAATTGCTCACAAACACACACACAATCTACAGATGTCTTAATGTATGGAAATGATATTGAAATTCAATGAATTATTTTCTATCTAGTTTATAAACTGGCTCAATTTGTAAATCATGTCAATAAAGAAAAATGTGTCACTTCAGAAGAAAGGGGGTAAAAGATAGGTTGTAAAGGTGATATAATGATATTGATAATTTTGAAAGGTAATTCTCACAAGTTTAATCGGTTTCTCTGTAAAAGAATGCAAAATATTACAAACATAATTTATTAATTTATTATGTGTTCAAGGCAAAAATATATAGATGTAGGCTAAATATGTCTAGAATTAATTTTAGCATCATTGTTTTGACAGATAATGATTTAAATATGTTACTCATAAAATATTTGTATTTGAAAAATTAAGATTAAAACTTTATTGGAAAGTAAACTAGAAAACCTTTATTTATAGCGACGCACACTGACAACTTCAGTCATAAGCAAAGTTTCTCTGGCTCTGATGCGAAATCATTGTTGGAGCTATAACATTTGTACTAGTTACATCAGTTGCTATTATGCTAAATAAGTGTTAATATTCACTATAAAGTAACCTTAGAAGCTGCATGTTTAGCAACTCAAGTGAGAAGACATTCACTTCAGCCTTTGACATCAATAGAAGCATATGAAGATTCTAGCAGCAGCATTTTGTTCTGTATTTCCTTTTTGGTTTATGTTCCTTTATTAAGATATACACTTATGAGATTTATGTTCATTTATTAAGAAAAAGCTTATAAACCAATAAAAGAAGTAATTAGATGTTGCAAATCACTCGGTGGGGTCATTATTATAAGCAGAGATCACAGGAAACATAAGGTGAGAAAGGTTATAAATAACAGATGTTCAACTCTGTTAGTACTCAGGATTAAAATTATTATTAAGATTCTTATTTGTTCATGAGGTCAGTGCAGTTACCCGCCTTTTCTCAAAGTCCCACATATTTTCTCAAGACATCTGTACATCTGCTCTTTTTCTTTTCAAATAATATTATGAATCATTTGGATTCAAGTTCGTTTTCATCATCTTACTTTATTCCAATAAACATGCCCCCAAATAAAAGACATTTCTCTACTCAAAAATATAAAACAAAACAAACAAACAAACAACAAACCATGTTCAGGCACAGCCCTGTCTCACTCTGGAACTAGAACCTGCAGGATTATCTCCCATCAACCATTGCATGTACAGTACCTGTGTCTATCCAGTTTATCACTGTTGAAGTGAGATTTCTGACTGGGGGAAGGATGACCAGCCACTGGGTTTCAACAGCAATTAGGGGGCATCTTTACCCCATCCTGAAAGTTGAAAGCAATTAATTCAGAATACTTAGCAGGCTCTTTAATTTTGAATCAGTCCGTGCTGCTAAAAGTAGATCACCTTATCTAAATGCTGAAGAAGCCCAAATTACTCTTTCTGGCCATTAAGGCATTATCTTTGAAATTACACCCACATCTACTCTGTGTTCTTCCAATGACCTGAAAAAGTAAATATACCACCAAATGACTTAATTTGCATCCCATGAATTTGGCAACCTGTTAGTTCTTTACTACCTTACAAAAGCATCCCCATACCTGGCTTTTCACTCTGTTGTCCTTCTCATCCATCATAGTTGTGCCCATGTGGAGTTTTCTGAGGAATGCCACTTGCAGCTGCCGAGAGTGAAACCTACTCACTTTTTACTTCTGGTCACCCTCTAACAAGATATCAACTTACACACACACACACACACACACACACACACACACACACACACACACACACACACACACACGTTCTCTAAGGCACAAATCCATGATAAGCAGCAAATTTTGACTGTATGATGGGAGGGTACTGTGTGAAAGGACGGCCTTATATCATGATCCAAATGTCTAAATTTTATTAAATATTTTCAGTGTACACAGAGAGATGTATGTCTGAATATAGGAAGTGTGGAAAGGAACAGAGAAATGACATCCTGAAGTGGGAATTTCTGGTTGTGTTGGAGACTGAGCTGTGTCATGTGATGTTTTACTGGAGAGGACACATGCTGTTCAAAAGACAGTGGACAATCCTCTGGCATGGGTTCTCCTTTCTGGTCTTTGTTGGGCTTTGCTGATGCTGGTCTTCAATGATGATGCTCTTGTACTGGTCCATCTTGTTTTCTTCACTGATCTTTGTTTGTCCTGACTCCATAGAGAGAAATGTACCAAAGAACTTCTGTTGTTGTTCCGCCTGCTTCTTGTTGGTTCTGCAGACTCATACCAATTAGTGGAACCTCAAGGATTCTTCTGTATCAAGCGACTGATGCTAACTCCTGTTTGGTGTTTTGCTGGTGAACTGGATTGCTGACAACAGAGATTGGAATCATCCCCAAAGAACTACTTCTAAACAGGTCCATGTTCCCCTTATCCTATTAGTCATCGTCCTCTTCTATCTTTGCTCTGAAAAAGGCTGAAGCATTTAAGAGTCCATATTAAAATGGGTTTTGAAAATATATAACCCTATAACACACCATTTTGGAAAGTTAGGAACCAGAGTTTCTACTTGTGATTAAACTTAATGAAGTCCACAAAGCAGGCACGAATATCTATAAGCACAAACTGTGGGGAGCAGTTATTTCAACAGAAGAAACAATTTAAGAGTTAATTGACTACTGGTGAGCTCTTTGATGAGGAGACCCCGACTTAGTGAATAACCTAAAAACAAATGATAAAATGATGGGTAATGATTCTCAACATCAACCCTGGGCTTACACACACACACACACACACACACACACACACACACACACACACAGAGAGAGAGAGAGAGAGAGAGAGAGAGAGAGAGAGAGAGAAACATTCACACAGTCCTGAAAATATAATCATGCACACAGCAGTGTCCTTGTTAGCTGTCTGTTACTGTGGAGAAGGGAAGTGAGCAAAAGCAAAACGGAAAAGAAAGAGTTTATTCTGGCTTACATATTAAAGTTAATCATCCAAGGGAATCAAGGGAATTCCAGGTAGGAGCAGATCCCTCTATTGGATTAAGTGTCCTGTTTGAACTCAAGTCTCCTGCTTGAACTCAAAAGAGTCTATAAGTGAAGACCATAAACTAAGTCACAGAAGAAACAAATTGTCTGTTAATATATAAAGGAATTAGTGGCAATAACAAGTATTCTTTTTGAATTTTGAATTGTGAGCTAAGAGTCAGGATCATGCAAGAGCGCAATACAGGGTAAGGCAACAGTAGGGTAGGGTGCAAATGCATCATATGTCTATGATTAACAATGATTATCTTCCCAGAGAAGAAGCAAAGTGCTGGTCATTTACAAAATGAGACCAGAATGAAAGTGAGATGGAATTCTCACTAGACAGCAAGCCATGTACCTTATAAAACTCAAAACTGGGAACCTGCCAAGGATCAGAGAGGATTGGAATCAAGTTCTGAGAAGCCATCCAAGGGCTTTTCAATCTTCTGCCTTTTCTTTTCTTGGTGAATCTGCTGATTCTGCTTTTCCCTCTTCTCCCCTGGACTTACGGAAGATCAGACTTATAGAAAACCATGATTTACTGTTTTCAATACAGAAATTGTGATATGTATCTTTAGCCACAATTAGGGTTTTAGAATAGTCTGATATTCTCATTAGGCATCAAAGGCATAAAATATACATTGTGCTATGACATTCTTTGGTTGAGGTATATTAAGCTGGACTTCATAATGGGGTTAAAAAATCCATGCAAGTTCATAATCTAGTAATTGAGTCATTGGTTGTAATTCAACTGAGGAGACAATAGTCTTAAACATTGTGATATACTGCATCACACCCATGGCCCCTAACCTGTCTGAAAGAACAAAGATGTAACATGGGACTTTTAAGGGCTACAAGTTCACTTCCCCCACTCCTTAATTCTAATTTGTATTGGGTATTGCAATCCCCAGTCTTCCACGTGGATGATACTGCTATTTACTTGAAGATTCACTCCTTGCTTAATGCAATTCAGGTTGGTCATTCTTATGATTTCTTTCAGTGAGTACATTTTAAAACACAAAGTAATGAATTTAAGCTCTCTTAAATGATTATATACAAAAAAAGGAAATCCATTTATGTCTCAGGATTTGTATTGCTGTGAAGGACCACCATAACCTGACCTTGGCAACTCTTACAAAGGAAAACATTTAATTGGGGCTGGCTTATAGTTTCAGGGGTTTAGCCCATTATCGTCATGGCAGGAAGCATGGCAGCCTGCAGGCAGACATAGAGCTACAGAGGTAGCTGAATATTCTACATCTGGATCCCCAAGCAGCAGGAAGACAGCGCGAGACACTGGTCTATGTTGAGTATCTAAGGCCTCAAAGACCACCCCAATGACACGTTACTTCCAGCAAAGCCCCGTGTTTTTGTTTCAAACACAATTTCTGCCTCCCCACCCTGATATTCCCCTACATTGGAGGGGGTCCAGCTTTAGCAGGACCAAGGATTTCTCCTCCCATTGGGTGGTTGGGGAGGGGCAACGCCCTTATAGAAGAAGGGGAGGGTGATGGGATAGGGGGCTTATGGATGGGAAACTGGGAAAGGGAAAAACATTTGAAATGTAAATAAAAAATATCCAATAAAATAAATAAATAAAAATAAAAAAATTCTAACATTCAATTTTACCAATCAAGACTCAGGAGCCAGATGCTGCCATGAAAACCTGATAGCTCAGAGAGGCAGAGAAAGCACCCAGCTGATTTCTCTCCTCGGTTCCAAAAGGAGCTCTCCTTTCCATGTTATCTCAAGACTCTTCCAACTGAATGTCCCTCCTTTCTACTTCCTGTGTGTCTCTGTCTGTCCTCCTGACTTCCTCTTACTCTCTATGTTTATTTTTCCCCTATGTTCATTCCTTGTCAATTGGTTGCTGGCTCTGACTCTTGACCTATGGTTGACTTTATTTAATCCTGCTTACAATCAATAGAAAGTCATTGGATTGAAGGTGTATTCTATGCTGAGCCACACCACAACTAGGAACAGGGTTTTCTAGTAAACAACACAGTCCTGAGGCTCACTGTGGTAAAACACCCTGAAACAACACCTACTCCAAAAGGTCTACACCCCCTAATAGTGCTACTCCCTGTAAGCCTATGAGGGCCATCTGTATTCAAAGGACCACAGTCTATACCCAGGAACAGTCAAGAAGATGTAAGCATATAAAAAAGATGGAGGAATTTATATCTCATAAATGAAGTGAGGAACACCATATATCAAGGGGTTTCCAGGTTGTTGGGAGTATAAGGGAAATTCCCAGATCTATGTGTTAAGTAAAAGGAATTTAAAAATGTCCTCTCTTCTTTAAGGTAAAAAATATGCAGGCCTAATCTGCTTTCTAAGTGTTCTGGGATAAGAACAGTGAATACTAGCCACTTGTGTGCATCTTTAAAGGGGTGAGCTTACGCTAGTGACCAGTTAAGATAACAAGGCAGATGCCTGCTCAGGGAAAAGTTCATTTGTACTGATGCTGCCCAGGAAATTTCCAAGACACAATGAAGGATTCTTCAAAACTCAATAGCACCTGACTTCATAACAGAAACCTCTATTCAGTAATTGTAATAGGTTCCAGACATTAGATTACGGGGCAAACACAAGGGGCAAAGCAATTATATTTGTGAAGGTTAGCATAAAAGTCATATGCCTAAGCTTGTGCCCATTAATATTATTAGAACAATAGATATTATCTATACTGTTCTCCCATGACAGCATCTGAAAGAAAATATTATAAATTTAGTGATGTCCACATCACAATCTTCCAATTTAGTTTATTTTTGAAGACAACCTTAAAACAAATTTTAGAGTCAATGCATGCACACAGATGTCATTTTAAAAATATTTTAAAATACAATATTGGGTACTGAAATGCTAGGTGGATGAACTCTTGGTGAGTTATAATTTCTAAGAATATGCTACCATAAATACTTGTACGTAGTATATAGTACATACATATATGCATAATACACATCTCTTTCAGAATTACATTTTCTTTCCCAAGTGTCACTTTGAAGGCATTATCTTCAAATATACTGTGAGATAATGACATGTCAAACAATCTATGTTCAGATGCTTCATGTTGGGAACTATAGCTAGCCAAGAGCAAAGCTAAATTTCACTGAAACATATGTGCAGTTCAAGAGGCCCCATTTTAAATTGGTTGTCAGATGCTATATCTTAGACCATGATTATTCCACAGTAAATGCAACTTGGTGCCATGAATACACATATATAATAAGTACTGTTTGAACACCAGGGTGTCAACAAGCTTGTGTTAGCCAAAAGAAGTGAGTGATGTTTGCTGATTTTGTTTCTTTTCGTTCCTCCATAGTTATAAAACATTTAATTATGATTGGAGAAAATACTCTTATATTTCCCATATTTTATGAAAAAAATGACATATCTGGAATGTAAGTGTATTCCTGAATATAACCATGGAAAACACCATTCATTCTTTTAATCGAGAAAGATTTGTTGAAGGTCTACAAACAACAAAATAATTATTTCATTAATCTAGTCTTTCCCATTTCAGTTTAACTTCCATGTGTGCCTATTTTAAGAGATTCATGTAGTGATCACCAGTGAATGCTACCTTTGATTTTCATTAGGATGATAATTTTTTTATAAGACAAACATGATGAAGGAAGGATAAGGGAAGGGACCAAGATGATAATTTAAATCCAAGCCTGAAATGTCAAGATGTGCCTTGCCAACTGTGTAACACTCTAGTTCTGGTGATGGTAGGGGAAGTTTATGCCCTCCCCATGGAAGTTCTGCTAGCATTTCCCATTCCCAGAGCTTTGCAGAGAATTTTCTGCTGTGTGTATAGTTGGGGTAATGTGCCTTATTAGTGTCCAGTACATTCATTTATAATTCTTTAACCTTCGATGTTGCAGGGAAACCTAGTGAGTTCTACAGAGTGGAACTAATGCTGAGCAAATTCATTTGACAAGCATTCAATATAAATTTTGCACAGCAAACAGAATAACTCTCCATCTGAATTATGGCAAAACTTACTTGCAACCCTGGCAGCACCATTTGTTGGAACTAAGAATTGTAGCAACTTGTATGGAATTGCACTCCTCAGCACTACCTATAACTTGAATGTAACTTTGAAGGACTACATTTATTATGTCAAAGGCAAATTAGCAGCTGCTCTAACAGGGATGGCAGAATTTTAATATAACATCTGCAACACTGTTTTACATCTTTAGACTCAGCTTTTTTTTTCTCACTACAGAGATTTCCATGGATTTCACTGAGAAACTTCTCATTCCATCGATTTCATGTGGTGTATCCCATTCTCCAAAGTAGCTACTCACTTAACTGGTCACATCTTTATCACCTTGACAACATTCCCAGTTAACCTTCAAAGCCATCATAATGTTTATCTGATTTATAAAACTGCACTTAACTGCTACATTAGCTCTGTATCAGTACAAGACTGCCTGCTTGTATACAATAATATACAATTATTTAGAATTATAATATATATATATATATATATATATAAATGTTCCAATTTATACCCAGTACACATGTTATAAAATATTACTTCTGTCATGTATATTGTCTTCTCAATGACTGTACCTTGGAAGTCTTAAGAAGACGATGGCCCCGTCACCAAATGCCCCAGTGACCTGGCATAATAATAGAAAACAAAATGAAGAAGAGGAAAAAGCTTTTATGATGAAGAAACTGGTCAATATAGAGATGGCTTGCTGCTCTTGCTGACAGGCCAAGCTCACTTCCTAGCACTCACACACTAGCTGCCTCACATCTGCTTATACTTTCAGTTCCAGGAGGATCTTGCACCTCTGTTCTCAGCCAGCACATGCTCTCACATGCACATACCCAGACAGACACATATACATTATTAAAACTAAAATATGAAAAAGAAAATGAAAATTTCAGAGAACAAGTGATCTTGCCTAGGATGCCAGCCACAGGTTTATCTACAGCATAACCTCCATACCTCAGGGAACACCACCAAAAAGTGGGCAATAGATTTTAAGGTACAGAGAACCAGAGTCTGCTTCTAGTTTGTGTTTCCTAGAAGTCATAGATAAACTTCACCCATATACTTTAACAATATGCCTGCCTAAATGAGATGTAAATAACAACAACAGAAAAGCTAATGTGGAAGGGGCAAAGTCATGCAGTCCCACCTTTAGACAAAGAACTACAGGCAACTAAAGACTTCTAAGAGAGGGGGAATGGGCCTTCCCAGGAATGAGCCCCTAATTGATTATCCAGCACCAAATGATCAGCCCTGAAATAACATACACACGAGCAACATTAAACAGATTAGCAGCTTGTATTCTGTATTTGTTTATAAGTAGCAATAATTTATAAGAACTAAGGTAGAAGCAATCCTAATTTGAAAGGAATTGATAGGATAATGTTGGTTGGAGGAAGGTACTACATCATGTAATTATGTTTAAAAATATCCGTGAAGGAATAAGTGAAAATAAACAACTAAATCATCTATGACATAAACATGCTCAGAGAAAACCATTATCCTCACCCCAACTGCAAATCTGCTTTGCAAAACCACAACCCAACAGTGAGTATCAAGGTAAAAGACATCAGTGAGTCCTGTTGACCTCCAGTTGAAAGAACAAGGCTATATTGAGTCAAATGATGAAGAAGATTTACTTTACATAAATGGAAGTAGAGGACGGACAAGAAGCTTGATCCCAAAAATGAAAGGACACTTGGAGCCATGAGTGAAGAAAGCTCATAGGCCAGGAGCACTCTTTACTTTAATATAGATGTTCAACCTGAAAAACAGCCATAGACAAACAGGTGATTTGTCTCAATTTAAAAGAAATGTCACCTATGTGGACTAAGAATAAGATTCTGGGAATTATATGTCCTCTAACTATCATGTGCAGCAATGGCCCTCAGGCATTCTGTGCTGCCTTCTGCCACTGCCCAGTGGCTTGCTGGTTTAAAAAGTTACTCTTCTGAATCTGACGGACAATTCCAGAGAGATGAGGTATTCCACTGACTTCACCATAAAAACACCAGGGTTGTACTAGAATTCAGCTCTACTGCCTGAACTGGAATAGAAGGAAGATCAGATTCTTGGAGAGTGTAAGCATGCAACAGGTTTCTAATAAGTATTAGGGAGAAAAACAAGAGAATGGACTTGGACCAATATTTTATAAACAATTTAAAAATAAACACTTTGAAAGTAGTTATGCTTAATTATTAACATTTTACAGTCCCCACTGCTTAAAAATGACCTCGTAAGACTGGAAGATATTAAACAAAATGTTAAAGAGAAACTTAGTTTTCAGTAAAAGCGGTGGCTCTAATACCGATGCACATTTAGTTACATTTAGTTGTGCAGAGAAAAGCGTCTAAGAAATGCTTGGATGCTAAGTAATTTAATTGGTTGTTGGATGAACCAAATATAGTATTTGAAACACACACACACACACACACACACACACACACACAGAGAGAGAGAGAGAGAGAGAGAGGAAGAGAGAGAGAGAGAGAGACAGAGAGAGAGAGAGAGAGAGAGAGAGAGAGAGAGAGAGAGAGAGAGAGAGAGAGAGATCAGTAGAGGAAGAACTGATTCCTGATACATGCATACATGCACTTGAGATGTATGGATAGATTGTATGATATCTTGCTTGCTGCTTTGATGACAAGGGTTTTTCAGATGAGCTTGAGTACACCCAGAATGTGATGCTAAACTCCTGTACATGGTGTCTCGTAACACAGCCTGAGCTAAGCATAGTGACATGCATTTATAACCAGAGAGTTCACAAGTTCAACCCAGATGGGTGAAAGTTCTCGTATAACTTAAAGGAGATTATATATATATATATATATATATATATATACACACACACACACACACACACACACACACACACACACACACACACACACACACACAATTGAGAAACAAATACCTAACGAAGTTGGTGACTACAAGTATAGTGATAATTGCATAACCAAATACTTATTGACAAATGAATAAAGGGGAATACTTAGGTTTCTTTTGAAATGTATGTATATATGTATGTGTATATTTATATATGGATGGATGAATAAAGATGTTGGTCTTATGATCTGTTGCCTATCTCATTTATCTAGTGCGTATAGACTTAGTTCAGTTGTGCAGTCTAAGCCATTCCTACACTCAGCACACCTGACTAGCTCAGCATTTAGTCAAAGTAGATCTATCATAGACAAGGAAACTCTGCCAAGGATGAAGACAATGGTTAAGGCTATTACGCAAAATGATTTAATGATTTTCCTCCTTTCCCTCCTTTGTCTTTCAAATGCTTGCTTTCTTTTCATAGAGAATTTTGGCTCTACTTCTGCATAATCAGAAGATTATTACAATATAGTTTCTTTCTGAAAAACAAAAATTAGACTTCTTCAAAGATAAATCAGGAAACGTCTATGTCCGATTCTAAAACGTAACCTGTACTTACTTTCCCTCCTCTGTATTGCAAATATAGAAATATAATATTGACAGCTTCACATTTGTTAGCTATAACAAAATGTATTTGATAATTTTCATATTGAAGTGAAAGGATTTAAAAAAGCGCAGTTCTTGATTACAAACAATTATAATTTCATCATAGCTATCAGAGGTAAAGCAAGACGCCATCTGTAGAACTTAGCTGTGTAAACCTCTGTAGCTCTGATGACTCCAGTGGAGGCTTTCAATGTCTAAATTGATCTACTGAGCTCAGCAGAGGTTAATGAAGTAGTTAGGAAATAGCCACTTTAGCATATAGCTTGGGACAATTCCAGCTGTGAGTTCTTACCTGTATTTTACCACCTAAATGAAGCTTTCCCCAAACTTCCTTAGGGTCCCCCTTGTTACTCTGCATGTTTCTTCTGGGAATGATGTCATTCTTACAGCAGTCATAGTTTGCAAATTACAGAGCAAATGACTCTGGAAGAAGACAGAGGACCTGACTGTGTAGAGCATGACTAACGTTGAAGGCTATAAATGCTAGTGACATCTGACACTGGAGACTCACACTGAGTCTAACAACACCATGCATAGGTAAACTTCTTGAATAGTGTGGAACCGGGTGAGGTACACCAATGATTTTGCTAATGAATGGTTAAGTTTTGTTTGCATCAGCAGTTCATAAACTCTGGTCTCTAATGTAAAATACAAGGAAAGATAATTTTCCTCATGGTTATATGTTCTGACTTAGATGCTTTCATAATTAGACCCTTTTTAATATACACCTGAATATATGCAGTTGTGTATGCATATTTTGCCTTTCCTAACATAATAAATACACATAGTTTTAAAATAAAGAGTTCTAAGGATGTCGTGATGAAAATGACCTACTTCTTTTAGTCTCATTTTTGAAAACTCATTTCTCAAACACTACTTTCTCCTCAGATCATGTTTAAATTAGCAACAGGTAGATGATTTTTCCTGCTTAATAATATGATGTAATATACGGAGCTGTAATTTTTCCTTTACTTGATAAGCAAGGAGAGAACAATCTTACAGCTCATTCAGATGTCACTATGAAACCTCTCTGAGCAGCAGTTCTCAACCTTCTCAATGCTGTGACCCCTTAAGAAAGTTCATCACGTTGCAGTGATCCTCAACAAGAAAACTATATTGTTGCAAATATATCAATGCAATGTCATTGCTGCTATGCATAATAATATAGACATATGATATGATATGATATGATATGATATGATATGATATGATATCTGATATGATATGCAATCCCAAAATGGTCATGACCCACAGGTTGAGAACTGCTGCCCTTCAGTATTATCTCGTCGTATTCCATAAAATCGTAATTTATGCCTGTGAAACTGTGTTACACAGCAAAACCAAACTAAATGCTAGCATCACAATGTTCTTATTCATTTTTTAAATTTAAAAACATTTAACTGCCAAAATTGCATACAGTTACAGTGTATGTAACGTTTGAGATATGCATGGAAATTACCATATTTTAGTATAATTTTACTTTTTGAAAAAGGAACTTGTAGGTTAATTTTTTCCACTTAAGAGGATTTCCATAACATTTTAAATGTTTATATAACATTAGAAAGATTCACTTTTTTAAGCACTTGGAAAAGCACCAAATACCATGATGCATATATCACAGAGAGGCATCCAGAGAAACATTGAGCAACTATGTTCATTCAGCTTGTAGATGATCGAAATACATTAAACTTTAAGTCAGTCTCAACATTTAAGTATCAAATTCCCGAATCAATACTACATTAAAATAACCACACGTTTAAGGACATTTCTTGTAATGGAATGACTACATTTTAAATTAAATCGAATCATATTAATAATGCTGGAGCTGGAGGAACACTTCTACAGGCAAGAAATAATCCAATGAGGAAGCATGAAGGGAATTCAGTTTTGAGCATCCACAACAGCCAAAGGCACCCAGAAACCAGATCCTTACATATCTAATGAGAGATGGGTCCCTTAGATGATTCCACATCCAATTAAATTGACAATGAAGATAAAACATCAAAATGAATTAAATAATGAGTATTCCAAGGTGAAAATATAAATTTGGAATATTCAGACATCAAATAAGAAACATGCCTCATAAAACTAAATTTATATTTTATGAAGTCAAGTTTATACATTAAATATTTAGTTGGATTCAATACAATTAAGGGCAAGCAAATAGTGTCATGGCAAACTGCAGCAAAAAATATGGTTGCATTTCATATAATTGCAAAATTGTGTTGTAGTTATTACTACACATATGCAACAAGACTCACTAGTTTCTTTTGAATAAGGCTTCAAAAATCATTTAGTTATTTTTAATTCATAATGTAAGTAGAAAATTCAGAATACATACAGAATTTTTGTATGGGACTCTGTTCTCAGCCAAAGTGCCACATCATCTGGAGCTCTGCTAGGCCTGCTCACAAAGATCATCATGGCTGGACTGCTGGCTTTTTATCTTCCCTCATAGAAGGAGAGGAAACGGAGGATCTTGAGGCCTCACCTGAGTATCACCTCAGCTATAACTACTGCCTCCTACTACTAGTTATAGCTAGTAGTAGCTATAACTACTGGTTTGCAGTCATCACTGGTGCTAGCTATCAGAGAGGAAAGAGGAGGGGTTTAGACGTCCATCTATGCTCTGTGGTGATGACATCTGTGCTAGGCATAAACCTTTTCCTTTGGCTTCTTTAAGGTCATCATATGCCTGTCCATAATCACTCATGCATTCATTTGTAAACCTACAAAATTCGCTGACTTTTCCTCAGGGCGCTTTGGTTCTATTATATCTGGTTGTTGCTGGGCCAAAGGGACAGTTATTGTTGACATTTCTCCCAGGAAAGAAATGTTAGCAACAAGTTTTACATGTGAGCTGCTTACAGTAATCAAAGGCAAGCAAGTTAGGATAGATAACATGTGGATGGATAGATAGATTGATAGATAGATAGATAGATACATACATACATACATACATACATACATACATACATACATACATTTCCAAATATAGGTGAGATGCATTAATAGAAGCTCCAAAACAAATAAAAAGGAGGAATGAAACTTTAGATATCACTTTACCTTTTGTTCTAACATAAGATTTTTCTCATGTTAAATCACAAAAATGACACGATTGCTCAACTATCAATCTAACTTTTTACTAAGAGAAATCATAAAATAGAACACCCTCCAACTCTGTCTGAACCTTAGACCCTTTGGTGGTTTTTCTTATTGTTTTAGAACAATTTCGAGGCCCAGGTAAAGAAGTCTGATTTAATCTCAGATATTTTTCCAAACTTAAGATTAACGACCTTCTGGGCTAGATAATTATGGGCTAGATAATTTTAGTGTATATTCATTAAATGATATTTTTCAGAATCTTGCATTTATATACTCGATTGAAATGTAAAAGCTTTTATCCAAAATAAAAATGAGAAAGTAGCAAACATAAGTGAGGTATAAATTATAGTTAAAGACACAGTGAATGAAATACAATTACATATACATATATATTTACACTATATATTAAACTATATATATTAAACTATATATATACATATATTACAAATTCTTCTTCAAAGTAATATAAATGAAACACAGGTATGAGGCATGAAAATAACAGGGAAGACAAAAGTGAAATGCAATAACATGAAATATAGAGCAAAAATAACATAAGGATGGACTTAAAGTCAGCCATAGTAACATTTACAATAAATTTCAATGAGGTAAACACTCATATGAGGTTATTTTTTCTAAGTGAGAACTGAGATTGATTGAAATAGAATGATGATGAGTTTGATCATGAGTTGGTAGAGAGTTAGTTAGGACTTACAAACAGTCAGCGCAAGAAGCCCAGAGTAATCAAACTAAGAGACCACGAACAGATTAGATTGACCAGACAGTGGTACTTCATGATGAGAGGGTCAGTTTGCCATTAAATGGAAAAGTGACAAGTAGTTTAATAACAACTATAAAAATGTTAATTAAATGGTACAGAGAGCCAGAATTCATGAAGTAAGTTCATTTGACTTCTAACACTTTAAGGTATTTTCTTTCTTTTCATAAACCTAAAAAAGAAAAAAAAAGAGAAAGAAAGGAACGAGAGATTGAATGAGGAAACAGAAGATTTTATATTCACAGTTGGTTTGAATGTCAAAGTCATAATATGTAATAACAAAATAAAATGGAAGTAAATAAAATAGCAATGGGTCGAATGAAATAATCAGTAATCTTGGCATGATAGAAAGATAAAGAATATGAATCATCAAACTTTATAGCACCAACATCTCTTCAATTCCATGCTGCATTCACCAGAAATAATTGCTTATATATCTACAAAAGAATTTTAGTGCAGTGGACATATTGCCACAATTGATTGAAAGAACTGTGGAGTGCACAACAAAAAGGATGGTGAAACCCTAAGATTCCAGTAACAGAAAAGTAACAGAAGCATTCAGCCATGTCCTTTTGGAAAACGTAAAGCTGTCTCTAAGTCTAAAGCTGCAGTCCTAACCTTAGGTCATGAATCTTCTCGATACACATGATTATTTGAGGCCATGAAATCTCATGGAATTAGCCTCGTTAGATTTATGAATTGATTGGAAATAATGATGTCTTCATTCTTCCACATCATTTCTCTTGGAGAAGGGATGTGTATAATTTTAATCCTGTGTCTGCCTGACCTATTTATTCTAAAAACAGAATATTTGTCCTCTGGGAGCAGAAGCAAATAGCCACAAACGCAGAGAAAATGTATCCTATGTGACAGCATGGAGCCCGCACACAGTCATGGGTTGGATGAAAAGGTGTGGGTTATTGAGTTACTAGTAGTAAAACACTAATTTTGAACTTGAGTTGGTGTCACAATAGATTATTATTTATACTGATACTGGGATTGTATAAATATGTGTTTTGTATGTGGAGCGAATGCGAGTTTTGTTGGTTTTAGGAGCGACTACAGCCAGGAAACTTGATGCCCCAACTTACTTCTGCTAACACTTATAGCCCCATTTTCTTTGATTATTGTTGATCATGCATGCATCATATCAAACCTCCTGCTGCTAAGACAGTTGATTTGCTTGTGTGTGTGTGTGTGTGTGTGTGTGTGTGTGTGTGTGTGTGTGTGTGACTTCAAGAATGACCATGACATTGAATAACAAAATGTGATGAGTAGATATGCTTGGTCTAAGGAACGACACTATTAGGAGGTGTGGCCTTGTTAGAGGAAGTCTTTCACAATGGGAGTGGGGTTTGAGAGACCTTTTCCCTAGACGCATGGAAGCCAGTCTTTTCCTAGGGTCCTTCAAATCAAGATGCAGAACTCCCTGCTCCTCCAGCACTGTGTCTGCCTAGACACTGACTGTCATGTTCCCTACCATGATGATTATGGGTTGGATCTCAGAAGCAGTAAGCCAGTGCCAATTAAATGTTGACCTGTATAAGACTTGCCTTGCTTATGGTGTCTCTTCACTGCAGAAAAATCCCTAATGAAAACAGCAGTTAGGAGCTCATCTCTAGAAGAAACAAAACTTTTTCCTCTCTCAAAAGTTCTAACCTGCCATTAGTTCTATCTCTAGGAGTGGGGTTTTATGAAATTTGCACTTTCACTTTAGTATGTCTATTGGTACCATCACTGCTTTGGATTGGAACATAAAGAACATTGGATATGGAACATACAGTCCCCCAACACATACTGAAGCCAACTATTAGATTCTTTTTTCTTTCAAAAATGTGGGAGATAAAGACTCATCTTTTGTTTCTTTTTCCTTTCTGTTCTGTTCTTTTCTTTTTCTTTTTCTTTTTCTTCTTCTGACTGGAAAGAAAACTGTTTGCAACAGAGAAGGGAGAAGACCTGAGATCTAAGATCCAATTACTTCAGGAAAAAGAGAGGTTATTCTATAGCACAGGTAAGTCCAGAAGCTAGGTGGACATGGAAGTATGGCTTTCTACATGTTGTAGAATGACCACATGTGACACACTGTAACCCATCTTCTAAGACCTTCTTCAATTTCGTTCTTCATAGACTTGAAGTTCTTGTCATACAGAGCTTTCACTTGCTTGGTTAGAGTCACACCAAGTAATTTTATATTATTTTCAGCTATTGTGGAGAGTATCGTTTGCCTAATTTCTTTCTCAGCCTGTTTATCCTTAGAGTAGAGGAAGGCTGCTGGTTTGTTTGAGTTAATTTTATATCCACGCACTTTGCTGAAGTTGTATATCTGCTGTAAGAGTTCTCTGGTGGAATTTTGTGGTCATTTAAGTACACTATTATGTCATCTGCAAATCAAGATATTTTGACTTCTTCCTTTCCAATTTGTATCCCTTTGGCCTCCTTTTGTTGTCTAATTCTTCTCAATAGGACTTCAAGCACCATATTGAATAGGTAGGGAGGTAGTCGGCAGCCTTCTCTAGTCCCTGATTTTAGTGGGATTGTTTCAAGTTTCTCTCCATTTAGTTTAGTGTTGGCTACTGGTTTGTGTCTATTGCTTTCACAATGTTGAGGTATGGACCTTGAATTCCTGATATTTGTAAGACTTTTATTATGAAGGCCTGTTGAATTTTGTCAAATGCTTTCTCAGCATCTGAAAAATATTTCCAACAATAAAAGAACTTTGGGGAAGAATCACCATCCCTAACCCCAAGCTGTATTACAGAGCAATAGTGATAAAAACTGTATGGTATGGGTATAGAGACAGACAGTGGAATAAAAATGAAGACCCAGAAATAAACCCTCCTTTGATAATGGAGCTAAAACCATCCAGTGAAAAAAAGAAAGCACTTTCAACAAATGGTTCTGGTTCAACTGGAAGTCAGCATGTAGAAGAATGAAAATTGTTCCATTCTTATCTTTTCATGTAAAATTCAAGTCCAAGTGGATCAAGGAACGTCACATAAATCAGGATACACTCAAACTAACAGAAGAAAATGTGGGGAAATACTTCAAACACATGGGCACAGGGAAAAGTATCCTGAAGAGAATACCAATGGCTTATTCTTTAAGATCAATAATAGACAAATGGAACTTCATAAAATTGCAAGGTGTCTGTAAGTGAAAGGACACTTTCATTAGGACAAAACAGCAGCCAACAGAATGGGAAAAGATGTTTTTCAATCCTACATTCGATAAAGGGCTAATATACTATCTATAAAAAAACTCAAGGAGTTAGACTCCAGAAAATCAAATAACCATAAGAGATTACAGAGCTAAGCAAAGAATTCTCAACTGAGGAATATCAAATGGCTGAGAAGCCCCTATATAAATGTTCAATATCCATAGTCATAAGGAAAATGCAAATCAAAACAATCCTGAGATTCCACCTCACACCAGTCAGAATGGCTAAGATAAAAACTCAGATGACATCGAATGCTGGTGAGGATATGGAAAAAGAGGTACAGTCCTTCACTGAAAGTGAGATTGTAAGCTTGTACAACCACTCTGGAATCAGTCTGGAGGTTTCTCAAAAAATTTGACATAGTACTACCTGAGGACCCAGCTATACCACTCTTGGGCATATACCCAAATGATGCTCCAACATTCATAGCAGCCTTATTTATAATAGCCAGAAGCTGAAAAAAAACCAGATGTTCCTCAACAGATGAATGGATACAGAAAATGTGGTACATTTGTACAATGGAGTATTACTCAGCTATTAAAGACAATGACTACATGAAATTCCTAGGCAAATGGAATGAACTAGAAAATATCATCCTGAGTGAGGTAACCCAGTCACAAAAGAACAGATATGGTATGCACACATCAATAACTGGATATTAGCTCAAAAGCTTGGAACACCTAAGAAAAAATTCAGATCATATGAAGCTCAAAAAGGAAGACCAAATTATGGATGCTTTAGTCCTTCTTAGAAAGGAGAACAAAATACACACAGAAGGAAATGCAGGGATAAAGAATGGAACAAAGACTGAAGAAAAAGTCATCCAAAGACTGTCCCATCTGGGGATTCATCGCATATACAGCCACCAAACGCAGTCACTATTATTGATGCCAAGAAATGCATGCTGACAGGATTCTGATATGGATGTCTCCTGAGAGGGTCTGCCTACTGAAATAGATGAGAAAGCTTGCAGCTAACCATTGGACTGAGCCTAGGGAACCCAATGGAGGAGTTAGAGAAAGGACTGAAGGAGCTGAAGGGGTTTGCAACCCCATAGGAAGAACAACAATATCAACCAACCAGACCACACCAGAGTTCCCAGGGACTATACCACCAACCAATGAGTACACATGGTGGAACCCATGACTCTAGCCACACATGTAGCAGAGGATGTCACTGTCCATCATCAATAGGAGGAAAAGCTCTTGGTCCTGTGAAGTCTTGTTTCCCCAATGCCAGGGTGTTGAGGTGGGAGTGGGTGGTTGGGAGTGGGAGCATTCTCGTACAAGTAGGGGGAAGAGGGAGGGAGTATAGGAGAGTATGAGAGGGGATAACATTTGAAATGTAAATGCATAAAATACCCAAGAAAAATTAAAAAAAAAGAAAATACCTACAAAAAAGGAAAAACTATTTTCTTTTTGCATTTTATAGCTTGCTGTTTTGTAACAATGACAATATCCTTTGCCATACAAACTCTTCAGAATCTGCAGTACCTGTTATTAATTTTTGTTCTTAGTGCCTGTTCATAAGCTTCATAACAGAAATACTACTACAACTTTTCTCACATACTGCTTCCTACAAAAAGATAGTGTGTGACTTCAATACCTCATGTTTGCCAACAAATGTGCAAAACCTGAACAGAGAAAAGCTGAAGTTAAATGACATCAAAAATCAAATGGACATTTCAGAAACTTACAGAAAGTTTAACTCAAAGATTACAGAATATACCTTCTTATCATTTCATGAAACTTTCTCCAAAATTAGTCACATACTTGGATATAATGCAAGTCTCAACAGATATTTTAAAAAATCATAATAACAATCTTAATCCTATCTGACCACAGTAGGTGAAAAATTTATAACAACAAGAGAAGAAACACCTGAGAGCCTCTCTTCTATGTCTTGTGCTCTGCTGTGAGGCTTACAACTGCTGGAAAGTTTGGGTGATTTCTTCAATTCTTCATTTTCAGTTTTATCTTAGTCTGCTTTTTTATTTAGTGGTTCTACCTCCATTTTGTCATTGTAAATGGTTTTCATTATTTTCCCCACTGTCTCTTTGTGTCTTTATAGACTTCCTGAAAAGATTTATTCATATCCTCTTTAAGGTCTTTGAATATATTTCTGAAAACCGTTTTTGAAATATTTGTCTTGTATTTCCACTTTATTACATTTCTCTTGTCCCAATATATTAGGACTATTGAGATGTGGTAAAGACATATTGTCTTGGCCATTTATGATAGTGTTTGCAGCTTATGTTGGTATAATTGTGATTTTTAGGTGTTGATGCCTGGTCTTGTCTTTGTTGGGTAGGTGTATTATTCCTTGGTTTCCATTGCCCTCTCTGAATCTTAGGAGCATGTGGTGGATGTAGGTTGCCCATTAGGAAGAACTTCTGCAGGTGGGTGCAGAGAGGAATAGAAGTTAGCTAGGAGAAAATGTTGAGAGAACTTTAGGAAAGAGCTAAGGGGATCTTGTCCATACCTAGAAGTAGAGGCTCTACAAGAATTGAAAGTTTGGTAAGAAAATATCCTGTAGGTAAGAAAAAAATATCTGGAGAGACCTGTATAAAAGGGAAAGGTGGATTGATTCTGGGTCTGAATTAAGACTCAGAGTCTCCAGTGAATGAAATTGTGGGAGGACGGGCATCTGTGTGTGGGCTGTTACTGAGTCTGAGAATGGAGATATATAAATGGGAGAGGAAGGTGATTAACCTTCTTGTATTCCTACCAGATATAACCCCTTGGGGTCCTTGTTAGAAAGTTTTCTTCAGGATGTGGGGCTGACAGGAAGTATTGAGAGAGTCTCCAGGAAGGAGCAGAGTTGGGTTCATATTAAAGGTTGGCAGAATCCCCCAGGAAAACATTTAGGATAGGAGAACAGGCCTCTGCAAACCTGCTGCTATAGGGCTGGGCAATGAGACCGAGTGAACTGTAATGGAAGACTGGAAGAAGAGTAAACATCTTTTCTTCCACCTGTGTTCCAGCCTGATGTAGCCACTGGGTTTCCAGGTAGAGAGCATAACTAAGTTTAGGCAGCTGACAAAGGGAGAGGAGGAAGGAGGAATGCCGGGAACTTTATGAGTTTCAGTGGAGTCCCAAGGAATGAGAATATGAGGACAAGCCCTTGCAAACTGTCTGCTAAAGAGTTGGGGATGAGACTTGAAGCAATATAATAGCATATAGGAGGGAGCATTAATTTCACTTTTTAAATAGAGGAGGCGTACAAGGCAGCTTTGTGGACTGAATTCTCAGCAATCATTTCAAAATTTTATGATTTTTTAAAAGAAATATCTATTTGCAATTACAGAAAATGATCAGCTTCAACAAAATCATGGATAGTTGTTGAAGGTAGATCAAACACCTCCAGCTGTCTGTCTGCCTCACCCATAAATCAGGCCAAGCTCACAGCAGCTGTTTCTGGGACAAAGCTAAAAAGCTGAAGTCATGCTGTGGTTTAGCATTTCAATTTCTCTCTCCTGCAATGTAAGTTATGGTCCTACCTAAAGCCTTCCCCTTGGGATGTAAGTTAAGTCAAACTAAATCATCTGGGCACAACATTCTGCCACTTATATTGGACGTAAAAATAATATTTTAAAATATTTGAAGACTTTTCCTTCAAGACATCTGTCATATTTTACATGATAGCTATTACTCCTAATGTTCTCCTACCACAAGGATTTCATAGTTTAGGCTCTCTTCCTAAAGCTTGTTCTGAGGTAAGCTCATGTCAAGTCCTATCCCTAACCTGTACATATCTGAAATACTCTTCTCTTCTGATTTGTAAGTGTTGTGTAACTTTTACTCTATAGACATGGAGAAAAAGGAAGGAAGGGTATTGACAGAGCCAGGAAAGTATTCTGACTGGGTCAAGCTTTGGAAATCAATGCGCTTATTGAAATTATGGAAGGAGAGTAAGACTCCCTAAGGCAGCTAAAACACCAGGAAGTGCCATCCTAAGCACTGAGATTCATCTGTCACTTATACCACTGAGGAAATCCCAATTCCAAGACATCTCTCTGCCTCCTATATATTCCAACAGCACTCAGGTGTCATGAAGCCCAGGCAAAGGAGAGTGGTAAATGAGATCTCAGGAGGGTCTCCCTGACATTTTTCCATCCTTCAAATAAGGTAATATTTACTGGTCTACTTGTTGATTATTATGCTCTGGTAATTTCTTCATCATGGGTAAGGTTAGGGTCTTCTGTAGATCACAACATCAACTCTTTCCTAATGACTATGGTCAAGGCAAACCCTAAGGAAATATCTGCATTACACTAGAAGACAGCATTTATGGAAAACCAGTAGTTATAACAGACACTTGGAAACTGTTGTGAACTAACGTCCCTAGAGTAAAGGCTCACCTATAATTTCAAAAGGCTAGTTTTACAGATTAATACCTAATGATTGTGGAGAGTTGGAATGTTGACTACCCAGAATCAAATTATCTTGGGCTATCTTTAGTCCACTTAGTTATTACTCATTATGGAAAGACTTTGGAATATTTGACCTTAGCAGGATGTTCATTTCCATCAACTCAAAAGCTATCAATGTCCTCAGATAGCATCTGAGACCTATAGAAATTATCAATACTTTTATGTAACCTGCTTACTGGATATTTACATCAATGTCTCTGATGTCTGGACTTAGGTCTTGCTTTTGGTCTGTAACCAGGCAAAGGAGAAGTTACATTCAGAGTAATATATCAAATACTTTCTCTAAAGTTCAGAAAAATAAGAAAAGTTTGCTCACTCTTTAATGCTAATGTAGAGAATTCAATCACCTTAAATAAACCTAAAAGAAATAATAACAGAATAATAGAGAAAAAGTAAATTTGTTTAGAATCTTAGTACAATGCTATATTTTTTGTATAAAAGTTCTTTGGGATATAAAATACTACTAAACCTGTTTTGTGCATTTAAAAAGTCACACCATTCAAGATTTACATTAAAAGCCAATTCTATTTGATATAGTGGGAACATGAGTTTCTAACCAATACATTTAATTATTTGAATTATATTGAAATCATACTTAATAAATGTCACAAATCTATATACTATTCTAAACACTATAAAACTTTTACAAAATAAACAAATGATTAATGAAAAATGTAGATTAACTGGAATGTTCAGTATGGTACATTGTCACTATTTAACAATTGTTCTACAGATTCTATGTCGTTCAAAGAAAACGATTTTTAAGAGACTGGAAATATTACTAAATTGCTTCATAAAATATCAATGAAATAGTATTCAAAAGCAATCTTTAAAAATAATTACAAATTAGAGAATGTATATTACTTAACTTTAATCATTAGAGATATCAGAAATGGACACATATAGTCTATTAGTTTAAAAAGTCATAATAATCTGACTGCAGAGAAAAATGTACATTCAGATAGTATAGTGGTTTAAATAAATATCCCCATGGTCTCAGGGATTTGAACACTCAGTCCCCATTTCGTGGAACTGTTCAGTGATGTTTAGGTGGTACAGCTTTGCTGGAAGTATGTTGCTGTGCACCCATGAGATTAAAAACAAAAGGCCTTGCTTAGTTCAAGCTTGCTTCTTTTGTCAACTTGTGGTTTAAGATCTGAACTCTCAGCTTTCTGTTGCTAACACCATGATGCCATGCAATGCCGCATCACACATGAAAATTAGGCAATCCTAAAGTCTGTGCAGCTTATCGAACTTATACACAGTTGCAATGGTATGTTGAAAGGGCATCAGTGATGTTTTCCATAAATACAAAATGGCTAGAGTTAGAATGTATGATATTCAGCAGTGCTGCACAATTTCAAAAGGAAATAAAGCATATGTTCTCTTTCATAGGCAAAATCAAGCCAATTATATATATGTATATAACATATATGTAAAGAATATATATGTAATATATAAACAATGTATTATATATAATATATACACAATATATGTGTATATATTATGTATATATTGTTCATTTGCACTTATATTTACATATATGTTTATATCTTGTTTACTTATGCAGGTTATATATACATATGTATATTTATCTACATGTATATATATATATTTACATTGTATATGTATACATTATGTGTATATATAAATATATGTAATATAATATGTATACTAAATAATATAAAATATATGTAAACAGTATATACTATGAAATGAAGAGAAGCGAACAAGGAAAGGCAAATATGAAGGAATAGAGAAGTACTGAATTCAGGTAATGGTCATGAATTATAAAAAAAGGATATAAAGTTAATCGTTTCTTTACTTCGAATTTTTTGGTTATGATGAAACCTGTGTGCATAAAATGCACCTAGGACTTTTAATGAATAATTATCTCATTAACTTTTAGTTAGCATTCTAAAATATTTATTCAACTGTGGTGGTGTGAAGGAGAATGTAGCCCTGTAGGATCATATATTTCAATGTCCTAGTCTCAGAATGAATTATGAATTTTGCCATTGTTTGAAGAGTGGTGTCCCTAGGGGTAGGCCTGAAGGTTTGAAAAGCCCATGCGAGTCTGGGACTCTGTCTCACTCTGTCTGCTGCCTTTGGATCAGATGTGAGCTCTCAGTTACTGCTGTCGTGCTATGCGTGCAAACCTGCCTCTACCATCACATGCCCAGCCATGATGGAAAGGACTGACCCCCTCAAACAGTAAGCAAGCCCTCATAAAAGCACTTTTCTCCGTAAGTTGCCTTTGTCATGGATTCTCTTCATAGCAGTAGCACATTAACTCAGATAGCCTCTAGTTCTAATGCTTTGCTGCTGCTGCTGAGTATCTGAGGAAAACATCTTCACCACTCATACATTGTTGAGACAAATTAATATTTAACTTGCTAAGTCATAGAAAGCCTTTCAAAATATTTGTCTAATAAAAATTTTTATTAGACAATAAAAATAAAAACATTTTCAAATTGAGTTTTAAAGACGGAGAACCAGAACAAATGGAGAGAACAGAGGAAGGTTTACAAATAACCCACACTACTGTCGAGACGATAAAAATTACAGATATGCTGAAAACAATGTGTCCCAGTGTCTTGAAAGTTAATCAAATACCTTCCAAATGGCTAATATTTTCATTTGTAGAAAAAAATTTCAAGGAGTTAGAACATGTATTCAGAGAAATATTTGTACAAGAATGTTTACAGAAACAATGTAGAAGCTTCAAATCTGACTAAAATATTCAAAAGGACAGAAGGTGAACTTTGATATATTTATGCAGTGTGACATTGGTGAACTCTAAACAGGCGCAGTGGTTAAGAGCTCAGGAGAACTAGAAATTGGTGTTAAGTTCTATGTGAGGTGGCTCAGAACCACCTCCAGCTCCAGGGAATTAAATACCCTCTTCTGGAGTCCACAGGCATGTGGGCTCATGTGCAATTACATACACAGACATGTACACTTAAACAAACAAGTAAATAAAATGAATCATAATTTTGGGGTATATGCTTGTAGGAATGTCTTGCTGATAGACTGGCTAATGGGAATACGTCCCCCGAACATGATAGTAGCCTGAAACAAATCCATATTATAGTGTGGTACTTAAGTAAACTTACTGAACAAGGAGAAGTAATACAAAATAGGCCAGGCCAGGCATTGGCTCTTAAAGGTCCTGCAGATCCAGAAACATAGGAAACTTGTAAAGAAAATGTCTAAGCCAATAAGAATATTGTATATTCTCTTTCCAGTCTGCACACAGAGAGTTATATCTTTTCCATGACTCTATAATATAAATTTATGATGTATGCACTTTATTTCACATAAAAATGTCAGAATTTTTTAAAAGAATATAAACAAGATTTTAATTCCAGTTTATGATATTGCATGATGAAGAATTAAAGGCGAAGTATACCAATGTGTCAACACACATGAACTGTCCCCAAGTATAGATGGGTACGACTAGATAAATGTGATAAATGCATAGTTTTGTAAGAAAAACTAAGTTGCAGATTATTAGTGGTAAAATCTGTGTCACAGATTTCTACTCTTTGAGAATAAATACAGTGTTCTTGGAGGCCAGAAGAGGATGTTGGGTACTCTGGACTTCATGTGCTGCCTCATGTGGGTTCTTGGAAACAATTATGGCTACTGTTTGGAGTGGCATTCTTAACCTCTGAGCCATCTCTCCAGCAGACCTTGGAGTGGCATTCTTAAGCTTTGAGCCTTCTCTAGCGTGTCAAACATTTTACTATGACTAATGAGAAAGTGAGAAGAAAATATTTAAAGCTAATCATATGACTTTAACACTGCAAGCATCTTACAATCGTCTGTAACATCCTTCACATGTCATGCAGAGGTAGCCGACAGACTAGCAACCTTTGTACGATTCATTGAAATGTGTGAGAAAATTACCTTTAATTAGTCTGTCAATTCCAACCGATGTTCTAATTGAATAGGAGTAATAACAAGCAAACTAGAGGCACTACCATAAACTTGAAAAGAAGTAGATTAAATCCCTGAAAGCAATTTTTAAAACAGAGCTACAATGGCAGTTTTCTGTCAGCAGAAAAATGAATGAGAATTTTGTCAGCCATAAATAATATGTTACCATAAACTACTTGTATGTGTGGGTTGGACTGTGTAGGTGTCTTTGTGTATCTATGTGTGTCTCTGTGTATGTGTTTCTTTCTATGTATGTGTGTGTATCTGTGTGTATGTATCTCTGTGTGTACCCATGTGTATGTTTGCGTGTGTCTGTCTTTATGTCTCTATCTTTGTGTAACTTGCTATATATATGTATCTTTGTGTCCGTTTCTTTCTGTGTAGTACTTACAATTCCAAGAACTATCACCCCCTGAAGATTCTTTGAAATGCCAAAATCTACAAATATATGTTATGCTTTCAAACAAGGTGGTATATTAAAATACAGAAACTAAACATTGAAAAGCATAAGCTATGGTTGAAAATGTAGCCCAAAGATAGGCATTACTGCCTGCTCTGTACAAAGTTTTGCAACTGACCCAAGCACTACCTTAAAAAAAGAAAAGAAAAAAAAGTAAAATACCAACATCCTAACACTTTCAAGATATTATTCACAGAGTTCAGTAGACAAACTATCCCATAAACATACTGTTGATGACTGAGCCTGATGAGAAATCCAGTCTCATTTACAACCAGCACTTTTATAATAGGTAAATATACGAGTATTATACTTCAGAACTCAGAGATGTGAAAGGAATTGGAAATCTGTCAACACCCTGCTAAGAATAACCTGTGAAGCCAGCACAATAGTGCAAATCGCTTGCGGAGAGTGAGAACTAATAGCATCAAGGGTACATGTACCCCAAAACAATACACTTGTGATACTCAGGAGAGTCAAAGTGAATGGAAGATTTTAAGAGAAGAACAAGTCAATTATGCACGTTACCTCCTTGATATCCCTTAGCAGTGGTCAGCCCTGTCCTCCAACTGTGTGTATGTGTGTTGCAAAGGAACGTGTGTGTGTGTGTGTGTGTGTGTGTGTGTGTGTGTGTGTGTATACAAAGAATTCATAAAACCATAAAAAGTCAAGGCTACACTTCATGAACATTGTCTTACTAACAATATTTCATATATTTCTGGAAAAATGTAGGATGCTTCAGCAAGTTAAGGGCATTTGCCGCTAAGATGAACAAATAGGGTTATAACCCTATATGGTAGGAAGAAAGCCAGCTCCTTATACCGTCTTCTGAGCTCTGGGTGTAGGCCATAGTAAGCATATAAATGCCGCAAAATATGTAAATAAATAAAGAGATGTAAAGGATGCAGAATAAATAGACATACAGTTTCAGGAGAGAGCAATGGTTTCTTGACATTGTATCCTGGTAGAGTTTAATCAGGAGTTTGAGGTACTACCGCATTCTAGATGATAATAGTTATAAAAATTTTATTTGGAGAAGGCACCTGACTTGCCCTGTACCAGGAATGCTTTTAACTGAAATGAGTTATTTCAACTTGGAAGCCATGTAATGATCGTACTAAAAGAATAAATTCTCCCATGACTTGTGAATGTTTTTATAATTCAAGGGTAAATTCTTCGAAGGCAGATTAAAATCATTTGCTAAGGGTTGGGATAAAAAATAAAAATGGTTCGGTGTCTACCTGTACCCGCGTGTTCCCACTCAGCGCGGATCCGCGGGAGCTGTGCGCTCTGGCTGCCTCTCTGCCAGACCCTTTCTCACACTAGGTTGTTACCATGCCCGACACACACATCGGTTCTGCTGGCTGTTCTAGTGTGGCACCAGGCACGCTAGCCCCGGGCATTCTATAGCCGTCCTCTCCAGGCTGTCTTTCAGCCTGCCAGGAACTTTGCTCACATTGCCTGTAGACGGGTAAAGTCAAAGTTCTAGAAACTTGTAATTTATCAATCAGATTTATATGTTAAATCCTTAATCTACAATGCATCCACACGACAAGTTCACTGTCAACTAATAAAGATATAAACCGCCCACCTAGACGAGATAAAATTGACCTAGTCCACATGGATCTGGATCATCCTGCTTCGTTTTCATCTTGATTTTCCCACATCTCCTCCTCCTCTCTTCTTCCTAACTTTTTCCCCGCCTACCCTTCCTTCTCATCCAATGGTAAGCTTCACCTTATTCTGGGCCTGCCGTGCTGCATAAATGACATCATTCTACAGCTAAGCTTTCATTAATGGAAGCTACCCGGCTTAGTATTCATAAATTGATGGCATTTTTACAGCAAAACAAAACGGCCCCAGTAAATCTGACTAAGGAATCCAAGCTGACAAAAAGTAGGCCAGTCTCTGCTTTTACTTTTGTTCGCCAACTGAAATGTGTTATCCTAATAGCACTTGCCTCTCTTGGTGAGTTTGAAACTCAGATTTCTCAACAACTACATAATTAAATAGAAGATGACCTTGCCTAGGTAAATGAAGTCTTTGAAGATGCAATAGATGTATATAGTTATAGTCATATAGATATATAGTTATAGTTATATAGATATATAGTTATATAGTTGTAGTTATATATACACACATATATTTGCTACAATATCTATCTATAGCCTAAGCATAAAAGTAAGAGACTCTTTTGTTACATTAATCATTGTAAAAACACAGATTTTTTTCACGAGCTTTTCTTCTGAAAGGAGAGATAAGTGACAAGCTCTAAAGATACATAATGTAGAAATGATAAAATAACCATATCTGTAATACATCTTAAGGCTTTCATCATTTCTACTACATTATATTCGTTCCTCTTTACAACAACCTTTGGACGCACATATTAGTAAGATTGGGAGAGCCAATACTTCAGGTGTGTGTTCCTAGGGTGAGAGACGTAAAGCCTAGTATTCTTTTGTGATTTATCCTATTAGGTTTGGGGGTCTCACAGGCCTTTTAGCAAAGCATGTATCTTGATACTCCTTGTTCTCATAATCTCCCCTTCTGTTTTCTGAAGTGGTGTTACAGTCCAGAGTGCTGTTTGGTGCTTGTATCCGAGGGAACTCAGGTTTCTGACTGAGACTTATTAATTCTTTTTAGCTATTTGATATGATTGAAGGGAAGTCTTTATATGATCATAACTTATAACTCCTGTTCTTTTTGTTAGTATCATTAGATTCACACTGCTATTACTTGACTCACCACCAGCTTAAGGTAGGTTACAAACACAGCTATAAATAAAGCCAACCCACCGACCTGCCATCTCCACTCTAGGAACACACTGACTCTTAGTACCTCAGGTACTGACACACTGTTCTGAAGGTTTTCACTGGAATTTGTTCAAAGACCCACAGATAAAGGCAATTGTACTAATCAGGGAACGTGAAGAACTTGGGGAAAGTACTAAGTTAAGGTTCTAAACTATGCTCGTTCCTCTTTGGAATTTATAGTGATTCCCCAAAGAGTTCATGCAAACACATCCTCTTGTCCCAGTCTTTGCCATCCTTGGTTAATGGCTGGATTTAATTGCCATTTTGACAAAATCTATAATCAATCACCTAGAAAAAGAGTTTCAATTAGGGATTGAAAACTGTGTCGGCATAGTAGTATATCTGTGGGGTTGTTAATTAAGCTAATCATCATAATTAATGTAAAAGGCCAAGTCCACTAAGGTCATCACTATTCCCTAGGCATGTGTTCCTGAAATGTGTAAAAGTGGAGAAAAATCAGACTGAGCACAAGGAAATAATTGAGCATGTGTTTATTCATTTCTCTCTTCTCTGATTGCAGATACAATGTAACTATTTAAAGTTCCTGTCTTAAGGACACTGTCAACAGGACAAAATGGCCATCTACAGACTAGTAAAAGATCTTCATTCACTCTACATCCAACAGAGAACTAATAACCAAAATATATAACAAAAAACTCAAGAATTTAAACACAAACAAACCAAATAACTCAGTTTAAAACTGGGGCACAGAACTAAACATAGAATTCTCAACAGAGGAATCTCACATGGCCAAGAAGCACTTATAGAAATGATCATCATACTTAGTCATCAGAGGAATGCAAATCAAAATGACCCTGGGATTTGACTTTATACCAGTCAGAATGGCTAAGATCAAACCTCAAGGGACAATACATTCTGGCAATGATACGAAGAATACCCCACCATTGCTGGTAGGACTACAATGGTCATTGCTAGTCGTAATTCTTCAACTGAGCAATCCCCAATATTATGTTCAGTGTTAGTAATATATGTGCATCTAGTTCCATAAATACCAGACTCTGTTATATAGGCATGTTGTGTTCATTCATACAAGAGAAAATTGATACACAGACTTGTGAAAATTTTTACAAAAAGACAGTGGGATACTCAAGAATTTAAATCCAGAAATTTTGATCTGGAGTCTGACCTGTAAACTCTACAGTATGCTTCCTTAGAAAGTTAAACTCTTATGATTTTGAAAAAAAAAGTTTCCATCAGTTATGGTAATTCTTTAAGGGAAGAGTGATCACTTCAATGTGGGACGTATTTTGAATTACAACCATTGGTGTTTAAGGAGTTTATTAGATGGGAACATGTTTTAAATGACTTTAAGCATTTGTCCATTTTGGCCGAATTTTCTTTGTCTGATCAATTTTAAAAAAAAAACCCACAAATTCAGCAGTCTCTATTTGTTAGTGGCTTTGATCTTGAATTTATAAAAAGATAATGGGTGATAGCAATGTTACGCAAACATGAGTGTCACCGCTCATCTCTGATTTTCTTTCTACTCATCATTTCTTCCACCACTTAGTGTCGATCAGAGGTTTCACTGACAGAAGGAAGTTTACCTGAGCCCATCTGCCTG